>NW_026732575.1:990000-1252500 GCF_028476545.2 Physella acuta
ACTTTTCCTACTTTGAATTTTTCAAAAGCCTATAACTTGAGTACTATTTCAGATAGATAAATGAAATTTCACATGTAAGTAAAAGATCTAATTCTCTACCTTCTGTTACATTTTGAGTAATTTCCGTTGACTGGAAGTAGTAATTTACGCTACTTCCGATTTCTCAAAAAACTAATGTAAATTTTTAAAGTACTAATAATATTGCGCACTATTATACGCGTTTTTATTCGGCGTTTGCTTGGTGCGCAATGTTTTTTTTATGAGATTCTATTCTATTTTTAAAAGTTTAAGTATTTACAATGGATTAAAAATCATAACTATATCCCCAGTTACCATCCCCTGTTGTTTTATATAAGAATATTCGAGAAAGTTTAGGGGAGATCACTACCGGTTTATTTATTATAGCAAGTAAAAGATAATCTATTCTTAAGCTTTATTTTTATGATTAAAGAAAAATATTGTTTACATGTGAAGATTTCTACTAACAGATATGTATAAGCGATTTTCTTACGATGGTGCGACAGCATAGCGTTCAATTTTAGAATCATCATCATAATCATCATCGTCATCGTTATCGTCATCGTCATCGTCATCGTCATCGTCATCGTCATCGTCATCATCATCATCATCATCATCATCATCATCATCATCATCGTATTCATCATCATCATCATCATCATCATCATCATCATCATCATCATCATCATTATCATCATGCTGCAGTTGAAGTAGAGTTCTAACTTCCACGACAAATATACTTCCATTTTTATCTGAGGTTGCTAACCAGTAAGTCCTGAGTTTGAACCTTCGGGCAGATGAGGTTCCTCGGGGGCATCAAACCATCTAGGGGAGAAAACTCCGAAATCAAACAGAATAGGAGCCCCTTAGGCGATAGGATCACTAACTCTGGTTTCCTTTAGGCAGCATACTGTTGTTTATTGGGAAAATACGAAATGTTTGATACATTTATAGGGGGTCGGCGTGGTCGAGTCGGTAAAGCTCGGGCAAATGAGGCTCGTTAGCTGGGGACAGCCACTCTTCTAGGAGAGACAACTCCAAAATTAAAACAACTGCTGCCTTGTAGTTTGTTCTTGGTTGGACAAAGGCTATGGAAGCAAATCCAAAAAGAAAAGCAGGCTGAAATCGGAGTCAATGGCCACAATTTGACACGTAACGCTTAATTGTGTTGGAGGCGTGGTCGAGTCGGCAAAAAGCTCATGGTTGATAAATTCAAACAAAAGTCTCGAGTTCAAACCCACTGGCAGATAAATCTCGATCCCCTTCAACACTAATAATTAAGAACAAAGAAGAAGGAGAAGAAGATACATTTATGATAATGTTACACTAACTCCTCCTCTATGTCTCCCTATGTCTAGGTACCTGTCAACAATATCATACCATCTCCACCTTACTTTTCGTGGTGGCCATTTTCTTGATGTCTCTAAAAAAAAACAAAAAAAAAACAAAAAAAAAACTACAAACTACACATACATTACGAGCATTGCATGCGTGTCAAATAAAACAAACCACTTTACAACCGTCGTACAAACGATGCGATATACGTCTCACCGACGTAGATGCAGGATGGGCGAAGGACAGAGACAGCTAGTTCTACTTGAAGAGCTCGGAAGCCTATAAATAACTTGACCTTTAACCTCAATTAACATCCGGCTCTGCCGGAGTTCAAAATGTGTTCGCATCCCCGCTAATAAGCTTGATGGCTGTAGCAGGCTAATTAGTCCAGTGCTGATGTATGGTGTTTGTTTAAGAAGGAAATACAAGGAGAAAAAAAATATTTTGTAAACTGTGTAATGTTGGTTTATAGTTTGACTGGGACTAAACTTGTGAAGTATAGAGATGAGCTGAAATGGACATTCACGTAGAAGGTATGATTGTGATGTCTAGATTGTAAAATGTAGTAGTATGTTGTCTTTGGTTAAATATTAGACTAAACGTTGGTGGTTACGATTTTTTTTCCCAACGAATTTGGTTGTTAAAATTTTATGAATTTTACATCGTTGAAATTGATGAGTCTGCATGAAGATCTAGATTAAGGGTTCTTAACAGTGACATCGTTAGGTCGGATGTCACCCAGCAGTTTAATATGAGCATCCACCAAACCCTTGTATCGTCCACACTGATAAAATCCGATCAGAGGCGTAGCGACCCCTCCCGGCGCCCGAGGAAAAACTTTCAATTTGGCGCCCCCCCCCCCATATATTTTTTAATATTTATTATTCAAAATAACAGCTAAAATGAGCTTATTTTCGTGCCCCCAGGATCGGCGCCCGGGTTAATATGTACCCCCTCCCCTCCCCGCACCCCCACCCACCTCCGTCGCTACGCCTCTGAATCCGATCGTGAAGTATATGAGACGGGCGTGTGTCTTGACTCCCGCCGAACCTTTGTGACTGACTCCACGAAATCTAGATCTATTAGTATTGGTGATGTTGTTTTATTTACATTGAAGAAAATAGGCGCAATTTTTAAAAAAAACTTGACATTTTGCTGTTTTTGTTTTTTTAGTCGTTATTGTTTTACACAAGAAAATATATTATTCGACGAAAATGATGTTTCTCAAAACATCACTTAATTGATAATTTAAGTGTTGATTTTTACCACATTGTTTTATGAACATCGAATGTTTACACTCAGCGAGGGAGGGGGGGGGGGGCGGGGGGGGGGGCGGACCGCACCGTGTGACACCATTTAGGGGGGGGGGGTGACACCAAGGCAAAAAATAGCAAAATATATAGAGAAAAATGATAATTCCACTTAATTAAGTGATTGATTCGAGTGTTAATAGTGTTTAAGAGGTGCTAATCGAAAGTTCGAGGGGGAGAGGTGCTAATCGAAAATTGAAAGTTTGTCCCCGGGAAGGGTCGCTACGCCTCTGGGGGGTGACACCATTAAGTGCCGCACTGGGTAACACCCGACTTCGCTACGCCACTGACTCTAATTGTTTCTCAGAAGGTTGAAACCGGTATAAATGTATTTTATTCTTCATCGCTCTTGCTTGTAAATTTGAAGGGGTTTCGTCCGACCCTATTAAATATTACAGGTTAGAATATTATGGTCCATTGACTCTCAAATTCAGACTGTTTTGTAATGGAGATTTGCCGCTCATTGGATCCGCTTCTGGGAGCAGCTGCGCATTTAAATTCTGCAACAAGTAACTCAAAATCTTAAACCTATTGTTTTAATTTACGCTTTCTAAACTATTGCATTTTTTAAAAGGCGTATCGTCACATATTCTCTTATTGTTATATTAATTGGTTTAAGTTCCATATCGGATCTTAAAACACGTACACTACAAACAGGATGTAGCTATAAATATCTTTCCCTTCTCTGCTGAAGGTCGCTGTGCACCAGGCGTTCACTTCCCTCCCCCCACCCCCACCCCCCCCCCCCATCGCATGCTCTGTTGGTGTCCGGGAAACGTGGCTGGCACCAAGCGAGTACCGGTCACGTGACTTCCCGGTTGGACATCGCTTTTCCCGGATACGACAGAGCCGCAAGCTGAGTTGCATAAATTGTTGTTGTTAGCCGTACAAATCCTTATCTGAACTCTCACTGTGGTTCAAGACTGAAGGTGTTAATTAATTAATTATTTAATTATTGTATGTTTGAAAATTCTGACCTATGTCTTTATGTTTTAAAGGGAGATAGGTCAAGACAGTAAAAATATGTGCCACCATACATTTAGTTTTACTTAAATATTATTTTGAATATTGTATAATACTCCATTGAACTATTCTGTACTGTACTTAAAGTCCACCAATCGGTACTGTACTTAAAGCCCTCCAATAGGTACTGTACTTAAAGCCCTCCAATAGGCACTGTACTTAAAGCCCTCCAATAGGTACTGTACTTAAAGCCCTCCAATAGGTACTGTACTTAAAGCCCTCCAATAGGTACTGTACTTAAAGCCCTCCAATAGGTACTGTACTTAAAGCCCTCCAATAGGTACTGTACTTAAAGTCCTCCAATAGGTACTGTACTTAAAGCCCTCCAATAGGTACTGTACTTAAAGCCCTCCAATAGGTACTGTACTTAAAGTCCTCCAATAGGTACTGTACTTAAAGCCCTCCAATAGGTACTGTACTTAAAGCCCTCCAATAGGTACTGTACTTAAAGCCCTCCAATAGGTACTGTACTTAAAGCCCTCCAATAGGTACTGTACTTAAAGTCCTCCAATAGGTACTGTACTTAAAGCCCTCCAATAGGTACTGTACTTAAAGCCCTCCAATAGGTACTGTACTTAAAGTCCTCCAATAGGTACTGTACTTAAAGCCCTCCAATAGGTATTGTACTTAAAACCCACCAATACATGCTGTACTTAAAGCCCACCAATCCATAATCAAGACAACAATCCACTGGTTATTGAGACAGTCCACTAATAGGTACTTAATTTAAAAGACTACTATTGCTAAACTACGAACGTCATACACGAGAATCTAGAAAAATTGTACTTGACTTTATTTAAGTGTCCATCAAATGATAGTTGACTTAAAAGCCCATCAAATTAAGCTCGACTACCAGTATTGAAACCAGTGATCACCACTAACACATATCAAGTGTCTAACGATATCAATGACGGTCTGGATGTTTAGACTCCAGGTTATCATCCAGACTTGGATACTCTATAGTCTGTGACCTGGATTCATTTGTTTGTTTGATAGCAAAAGTGATAAAATAATACAATACAAATTGTTAGCTATTTTGGAATGCGAATAGATTATTTTTGGTCGAATTGCCAGTGTCTCTTGTACGCTTTTTGTACACTTTTTGTACACTTTTTGTACACATTTTGTACACCTTTGTACACTTTTTGTACACTTTGTGCAATGGTTAATTTTAATTATGTTATCCAACACGCGTAAATTATATATATATATATATATATATATATATATATATATATATATATATATATATATATATATATATATATATATATGTGTGTGTGTGTGTGTGTGTGTGTGTGTAGTATGCTTGCATGCGTGCGTGCGTGCGTACGTGTGGGTGACTGCTTGTGTGCGGGCCAAATTGTGTGCGTATATATGTGTGTGCGTGTGTGCGTGCGTGCATGTGGACTACAGTTTAGGTTATTTCTATCATGCTTGGGCGTACACCGGATATGTTCAACTTAAAAAATTACACACTATGACGCAAAGAACATCTTCAAAACGGTCAAAACATTAGAGAATCAATGAAATAGGTTAATGTGGAGAATTCCGTGTCTGTTGAGGTAATTTCCGACAGTGTTTTTATGGGCGTGGTTATAGGGTGTGTTCCGGGATTTTTATACGGATGTAAAAGAAACAAAGTTTAAGTTCTGTGTTTTGATTTAACAATAGAACAAAGTTCAATATGAACTTTAAATTAGAATACAGGCATAGTCTCTACTTTTTGCATTAAAATTTTTATTCGCTTATGTTCTAATTAATTATTGGGGCATTTTTTACTTCAATACAGCGGCGTAGCTACCGTAAAGCTAGTGGAAGCAAGGCATAGCGGCTCATGGAACACTTGGGAATTTTTCCCTCTTTAAATATATTAAAACTTTTACATTGAAATTTCAATATTTGTGTTATTTAACTAATTTAAACAAGAAAATGCAAATCCGGTTATGTTTCTACTGCAGACAAAATTAAAACTTCCCAGTCATTTGTTAATTCATAGCATACAGGCAGTAGCATTCAGTGCGGCGGTGGAGGGGGGGGGGGGTGGGGGGTGAAATGGAGTCGAAAAGGGCTCTTCCTTATGAATTAAACTGCAAGCGTTGTTGATTGCTGGGAATGCCATTGAGAGAGTCAGACATTTAGTCAAACCAAAGCAAAAAAAGACCACAAAGAGGACTGCTTTACATATTTTTTTTCTCCAATGGTAGTGGGTCTTAAAATTTAATTGGGGGGGGGGGGGAGGGCGAGATGGGATACGATGACATTGGTTGAAGTATAAATAATTTTGAAAAAAATTCCTCTACATTGCCCAAAAGATGAAGAGGGTGGGGGGCTTGTAGTCGTGTTTGGGGGGGGGGGGGGGGGAAGCGATGCCTGACAGAAACACTGCTTATGAACATGAAATATCTTCTAAGCTAAAAATGTCAGTATTTTATTACTTAAATGGGGAAACTGTGACCTGTTTTGTCTTTAGTCCGGATGTGACGTAACAAGCCCTTCTCTAGTGTGTCGGTGAGTAGATGTTATACACGCTACTCAGCTATTTCTGTAAGAGGGTCTCAAGCTTGTGTGTGTGTTTGTGCGCGTGCGATATATGTGTATATTAAAGCGTGTTTGTGTTTGTGAGTGTGCGCGTGTGTGTGTGTGTGTGTATTTGTGTATGTATGTGTATGTATATTATGTATGTTCGTGTGCACGTGGTTAAAATTACTTCCTCCTTTTGTTACAACAGACTACATATTTGTTTTTGACTTTCTTGTTTAATTTAACTAACTTAACAATGTATAAACTAGGGCTAAAAATGTATAAAGTAGAATAGTTAAGAAATAAGCGTTATATATATCATTAGTAACATACATCTAATTAATCTTTTTGGCTAGTTTCAAGGTAAAGGTTTAGCTTTAGGGTTAATTTTAAAGCAGGGATACGGTAAAGATTAAGAAGATAATTTTTTGAGTTATATATATATATATATATATATATATATATATATATATATATATATATATATATATATATATAAATATATATATATATATATATATGTATATATATATATATGTGTGTGAGTGTGTGTGTATGTGTGTGTGTCAGTGTTTCTTCCAGACTTTTTTCTCCGGGGGGGGGGGCACTTGAAATTTTCGGGGGGGGCGGTAAACTTTCTTCGGGGGGGGGGGGCGGACACTGTTAAAAGTATATATTTTCTATATAAATTATATAAATTTCATTTCGTTCGGGGGGGGGCGGTAAAAAATTTTCGGGGGGGGGGGGGGGCTTCGCCCCCCCGAAGAGATGCCTGGAAGAAACTCTGGTGTGTGTGTGTTAGTTGACTCATGTGGAGTCCGTAGTAGCAAAGGGCAGCAACTACACTTCTATAATTAAAAAAACTAGGATTTGGGTAGCTAAATTCACTGTTAGGGAAAGGATCAAAATTAAACCAGTCCTATTTACTGCACTGCTGTAAATTTCGTATAAAAAAGCGATGATGTCCACGTGGATTATTGTTGTTGTGGAAATTGAAATTTTAGTGATAACAGTAGGCCTATACACTACCACTTACAGCTCTTATCTGATTGTCAAATGTTCGGGTTATTAGGTCAAAGTTCGAAGGTCGTCTTGTTAACCCTGTACGTGTGAATGCAACTAAACCTTCACATGTGACTTCTGCTACATTCTTCTGCCGAAATTTTATCTGAATTCACTTGTATGTATGGGAGATATGTAAACAATGGGTTCGTCTTTTACTTGATCTGACAGTTGTGTTTCATTCAGTTACTGAAGGGAATAATCCATTAAAAGAATAATCACCTTGTAAGTAATTTATCCAGTTTATCCATGTTTAGAGATTATAACAATTCAATGTGAAAATCATATGTTAATGTGCTGAATTAATAGAAATAGAAACTATGGTATTCTTCTGTATATATATTTAATTTCTTGATTTTAACCGTAGAATTACACACACATATCCGATCGATTTATAAAGTCAGATATCTGTATAAAACAGGGGTCTCCAAACTACGGCCCGCGGGCCAGATGCGGCCCGCGAGCTCCTCTCATCCGGCCCCGGAAAAAAATGTTTGTAGGAGGTGGATGAGAAAAAATTCAAAACAAACTGAAAATGTAGCATTGGGTGCAAATACCGTTGAAGTAAATGTGGCCAATTGCCCAGCAAATGACCCCCTTTAAGACAAGGTCAAATAAGGGCGGGTGAGTTTTATAAGTAATAGCTCAACTTTCCTAATATTAAAACTTTGAGGGGGGGGGGGGATTCCACCACCCGGAGGATATGCCTGGAAAAAACTCTGGCCCCCGAACATGCGGCCCTCGGGTTGAAAAGTTTGGAGACCCCTGGTATAAAAGATTGAATATATTAGTCTTTGAGAAATTGACACTATGGGCGGATGACGATTAGGTTGATCAGCCTTAGGGAAAGTATTGTTCGAGCAATCGTTATAAACCCTTTTAAAATATTGGCCTACATTAATTGTGTAAAATATCACCAATACTTTTGTTTGTAATTGAGCTTTACATTTTTTTTAATTTTGAATAATTTTTTTTAGGTTGACTATGAAGGCTTACAAGAGAAGGAAATTGTCAAAATTCATAAACAAATTTTAGACATTTTACAACAAGAAACGTCAAATATCAGGAACAAAAAAAACGAATTTGATTTGAGAAGATACAATGGTAGTATCGGAAACTTCAGTGTTTAATATGGAAGCCTTCCTGCTATTCAACAACTACCATGGACATTAACATCGATGCCTTAGAGATATCATCGACTAACACATCGTCATATTGTAACGAGCAGAGGATATTTTCACAGGCAGCATTAAGGGCATTTGAATATCATATCATCAGCTATCGCATTGATGTCAGTAGATTTAAACATTCTGGAGACAACTTATCATCGAATAGCATCTCATCAGCTAACACACTGGTGTCTGTAAATTCCTAAATTCTGGAGACAATGAATCAAACTATTTTACCTGCATAAACGCGATGTGAATACTGTAGCCCCTAGGAGTATCCGGCAATCGACTATATAAACTCAATTCTATTTTAAAAGATGAATTTCTATTCAAATACGAATACATTCAACTCTTTTTACTTCCGATCTAGATTTTAACATCACCAATTCTTCGCCTTTTCCATCAGAACTAGTACATGACAAATTAAATTAAAGTATAATTATAAGGAACGGATTTATTTAAAAACGATTTCGCAGGTTGCTGGGATTATTAGTAAATTGTTACTAAAATCTGATTTCATTAACCAATAAATCATAATCATCATCGGTGACTGCCAATCGCCTTTGACTTTAACATCTGATATCTGATCGCTCTAAGACACACTGATCACAACAACTGCAGAGACTTTCTGCTTCAGCACATTCCCCCACAAGAACAAACCTACTTCCCACAGTGATGGATCCAAAGCCTGAGGAACGGGGGAGGATCCTGGAGGATCTCCAAAACGACGTGACGCTTCAAATGATCCCGGCAATGACGTACCTTGTGCTACTAGGCGTCATAGGATTAATCGGGAATTCCCTTGTTCTATTTGTGTACTCCAGGAAGTTCCGGAGAAATCCGACTCGAATATTTATACTGGCGATTGCTAGTTTCGATATAGTCACGAATACTGTCGTCATTCCAGGTAAGTCACGTGTTGTTGGGTAACTCAATATATCCAATCGGCTACATGTTCTACATCAACGTTACTTTATTCGATAATTAATTCTTCTCTAAAAATCATTAACGTTAAGCATTACTTTAACAAACGTATTCCTTGCCTAGTGTATGGCTAATTATTAAATTAGGGCGATTGCAGAATTTTTTCCAGGCATCTCTTTTGGGGCATTGGGAGGGCTGAGTCCTCCCCCCCCCCCCCCGAAAAATGTCTACCCCTCCCCCAAACGAAAGAAAATGTATATAGTATATATACGTTTACCAGTGTCCGCCCCCCCCCCCCCCCCGGGAATTCTAGTCATCCCCTCCCAAAATTTCAAGTGTCCCCTCCCGTCCTCCTCCCCCCCCCCCCCAAAAAAAAAACAGTCTGGAAGAGTGTAAAGATGTAATTCACAATGTGTGACCCCTTAACTAGAAATTTTCTCATAAAAAACAATAATCATGAAAGCTCATTCTTTTATGATATTTAACGTTCTTATACCATTTTAAGCAATAACTTTTATTCGTAGTCATATTGCTAATTACACTTCATAATAGACAGGTGGGCTGATTATCTCAGAAACATCAACATGAGGAGTATTGAGTGTACATTTAAAAAAATAAATATAGTTCGGGATCGGAATCTATACAATTCATAAAAACTGTCCATTTTAAAACCCATTGAAACATAGAAAAGTAACACGTACAAGTAGGTAGGTCCACTCAGTGGCGTAGCGAGGTCGGGTGTCACCCGGTGCGGCACTTAATGGTGTCACCCCCCAGAGGCGTAGCGACCCTTCCCGGGGACAATCTTTCAAATGTTCGATTTGCACCCCCCTCAAACTTTCGATTTGCAATCCCCACCTCAAGTTTTTCTCTGTATATTTTTGCTATATTTTTGCACCTAAATGGTGTCACTCGGTGCGGTCCGCACCCCCACCCCCGCCCCCCCCCCCTCGCTACGCCTCCGGGCCTACTCCTATAATCAGGTAGGTCAACACTTTAAGACAGGAGGATCAACCCTTAAAGACATGGAGCTCTTGGACATAATTATATCACTTATTTCATATCACCTAACTTATTAATAATTGATATTTTAGAATGTGGGGTTTTTGGCAGGGAGGTGAATAATATGTTACATAGGTTTGATTTGTTACGTCCACTATATATATGTTTGTCCTTCGGCATGGAATACCTATGGCATGTTACATTAGTTAAATTAAATTTCAAGTTGATACATGTTCATCATATAATGTGTTCAAATGTCTAGTTGTTAAATTTTCATTTTATAATGTGCTCAAATTTTGAGTTGTTTTATGTTCATCATATAATGTGTTTACATTTCAAGTTGTTACATATTCGTTGTATAATGTGTTTAACTTTCGAGTAGTTACAAGTTCATTATATAATGTGTTTAAATTTTAAGCTGTTACATGTTCATTATATAATGTGTTTAAATATAAAAATTGTGACATATTTGTTATATAATGTGTTCAAATTTCGAGTTGTTACATGTTCATTATATAATGTGTTTAAATTAAATTTCAATTTGTTACATGTTCATTATATAATGTGTTTATCTTTCAACAGGGGAGATTTATGACATGTTCCACATTTACGATTTCAACTTTCCTTACCTGTGTAAAGTTCGTCTGTTTTTCAACGCATTCACAACAATGGCTGCAGCTATGGTGCTAGTAGCTGTAGCAGTAGCCAGGTAATTGTCACATTTTGTTGCTTAATGTTATTTTTCAAAGTTTTGCGATTTTTGCCTAAAATTAATTTATATTTTATTTTTTTTATTATGAGGTGCAAGGTTGTTTAAACCACATTCACATACAGTCTGACATCCCAGAATTCAATATAAATGATTTAAAATGTATACACACACTTAAAAAAAAGTTAAGGATTTAGACTTGCAGAGAAGATGGCGTGGTCGGGTAGGTAGAGTTCGTTGTTGCTAAAACACCAGAGGTCCCGAGTTCGAACCCACAGATGAGGTTCAGTATCTTGGGACAGCAACCCATATCAAAAGTACAATATTAATCACCATGCGTCTACGGTAACGGTTTTTCTACAAAACATGAAAAACACAATTTCGTAGGAAAAAAAACTTTTGACAGTACTAAAAAAAGAATTTTAAAATATATTTTTTTTAAAAATCCATAGATAGTCTGAAATATTGATAATAAGCATCAATGTGATTTAAAGGGAATATTGTTGTTCGCACTGAGATTTCTAAGCTAATTATTTAAGTTACACCAATTAGTTTTTTAACTAAGGGAGACAACTTCAAGTTAAGTAGCTAAAAGTCCTTGAAATCTTAAAATAGCAGCAATGATACAAAAAGCAGTCACTTTTTTATTTTTTATTACATAACAATTTTAGCAAACATACATATGATCATTTTGTAACTTCATTTTTTTTAACATTGTCAAATTTAAATGAGACACTGGTCAATATAAAACCAAACGTTGTATAAACAGATAAACAGTATAAAATTTGGCATTTATTTTAACTTTTACTTTTTATTGGCTGTATCTATTTGACTTTGTTAAAAACCTTTAAATTGTAAAACCAAAATGTTCCACCCCCACCCACCTTCTCATTTGATCGACCGTTGCCAAGACCCCACCTTTCAGCCATTTTTCAACCAGTTCCCTTTTTCCCCTTCGCTTTAATTCAGGTTGTAAATTCCCCGTTTTGCATTGGCCTTTGTAAATGTTAGATGGCTTATGCAATTATGTATGAAGCTTATGTAAATTTTATGTAAATTGGTTCGCTGTAAATCCTTTACTAAAGACAAATTCACTCACACACATATTGATGTCATGTGTTTTAATTAAAAGTAAAAGTATTTAAATAATAATAATAATAATAATAATAATAATAATAATAATAATAATAATAATAATAATAATAATAATAATAGTAATAATAATAGTAATAATAGTAATAATAGTAATAATAATAATAATATAACTATTAATAATAATAATAATAATAATAATAATAATAATAATAATAATAATAATAATAATAATAATAATAATAATAATAATAATAATAATAATAATAATAATAATGATAATAATAATAATAATAGTAATAATAATAATAATTATTATTATTATTATAATAAATTGCTGTTATCATTTTCCCTTATAGCAAATAAGACGTTAACCCTATTAAACCCATGATCAGAAACAGAAACGGAAGTGGGAAAAGGGTTACTGTGATACTGATCTAACCTTTCGTGTTCACTAAATTTTCCATAGCTCTATTTATAAGCAATACTCTCCCAATGCAACCCACCGGAAAAAAACAACTGAAAACGACCTTATTTTTATTTCAGATTCGTTTTTCTTAAACCCCACCAACCCATCCCATCACACAACATTACATCGATATACCATTTACATATTCAGGATTAAAAAAGAGTGTAATAAGATGATAAGTATTATGTGTAAGTAAACAACTTTCAAGAAATATTACTATTGAATCATTTCTCATAAGACGATGATGAAAACTGCAATACTAAGGCGAACATGACTAGGCAAACTCACTCTGTTCATTACATATAAGTGGCATAATTTTTTTAGAAAAAACTTACAAAACACAAATTAAATAAGGAATCGTACAATAATACTATTCATAATATCAAAGAACTGTAGATTTTAGAAGAACCAGTTCTTATCGCAAAAATCTTATCCACAAACAACAGTGGGGAGTAAAACCACAGCTTATGCTTGCATCCCCCCCCCCCCCCCACCTCGATTGTTTAAACAAAAGAATAGAAACGTTGTGGGTCCAATGCTTGTCTAGCTAATCAATTTACTTTATTTTCATCGTGTGTGTAGGAGGAGGGGGGGGGGGCGACGATAAAACGTTGAGTTGTATTACGTTTGGAAAGTGTTGTTTTAATTAGCGGGACGGTGTGTTAGTGCATGTGACTGCTAACTCGACATTTTTTAGGATGGGACCCCCGGGTAGATGAGGCTCGTTCGATGGGTACTGCAAACCATCAATGGCGTAGCGAGTTCGGGTGTCACCCGGTGCGGCACTTAATGGTGTCACCCCCCCCCCCCCCCTGAGGCTTAGCGACACTTCCCGGGGACAAACTTTCAAATTTTCGATTTGCACCCCCCCTCAAGTTTTCGATTTGCAAACCCCCCCCCCCCTCAAACTTTCGATTTGCACCCCCCCCCCCTCAACTTTTTCTCCGTATATTTTGCTATTTTTTGCCTTGGTGTCAGCCCCCTAAATGATGTCACCCGGTGCGTTCCGCACCCCCCGCCCCCCCCCCCTCGCTACGCCCCTGCAAACCATCTAGGTGTGGAAATTCCTAATCAAACAACTGCTGCCTTGTAGATTGCTTTTAGGTAAACAAAGGTCATGGAAGGAAATCCAGAGTATAAAGCAGGCTTAAGCATGATTCTACGGCCCGTATGGCGCATAATACGTTAAAAAGTAATATTTGCGCTTTAAATTTTCAGGGTGGTGTAAAAAAATTTCCGGGGGACGAACACTGATAAAAGTATATATTTTCTATATAAACGCCTGAAAGAAACCCTGCCTTTAATATAAGCCTCAAGAAGAAAGAACAAAACGCTGGTATAATAAATCCAGAAACATTTTGTTTTGAGAAAAAACGAAGTACAACCAGGAAGTAAAAAAACACTTCTGTAGCATGAATGCTTGTTTTAGCTCTTGTAGTCACCCTAAAGTGAGTACCCACCAGAAATAGGTGAGTAGTATATTAGGTCCCTTTTGGGTATCATTTTTGGCGGAGGAGCGGAGGGTGAGGAACAATGACATATAGCAAAATACTCGGAGCAGGATGCGCAGCCTGCCGCAGCCTGGTACAATGATATATAGCAAAATACTCCCAGCCTGGCGCATCGGGAGGGTAAGGGTGGGTGAGCAGGATGCGCAGCCTGGTACAACGACATATAGTAAAATACTACGCCAACTGGGGTTGGCGGAGGAGTGAAGGGTGAGTCACCTTTTGGTGACCTTGTGACGTAATCATCGGCCTTGTGACGTCATCATTGACCTAGTTATGTAATTTTAATGCGTTTTTTAATGAGTTTTTTAAATTTTAATTAATTTTTGACCTAGTTACGTAATTTTAATGCGTTTTTAAGGAGTTTTTAAATTTTTAATTAATTTTTATTATCGAGTTACGTAATTTAATTACTTTGATTGTATTTTTATTTTGTTTAATTTGTTTGTTTACTTGTTGTTTAATTTAATTACTTTGTTTATATTGTGTAATTTTTTATTAACGAGTTACGTAACTTGATTATTTGTTTACTTTTTAATTATTTTTATTTTGTTTATTTTTAATTTTATTTTATTTTATAATTAGTTAAATTATTATTAACTAGTTACGTAATTTGATTTTAATTTTTTTAAATTTTTAAAATTTTTTTAAATTATTATTTTTAAATTTTATTTTTAATTGTTGTTTACTTGTTGTTTAATTTAATTACTTTGTATAATTTATTTGTTTGAAATTCATTTTAATTAGTTTGCTGTTAATTATTGGCGACAGATGTTACCAAGCGGGTGGTGGTGGTGGTGGTGGTGGTGGTGGTGGTGGTGGTAAATTTGCTTAAGATTATAAACTTCAAGTTTTAAAAATCAACAACGTTATGGACCATTCAGCAACACAACGAACGGTTACCGAAAATAGAACATCCATTTAACCACATCTGTTACTTATCGATCCGTGATCCTTTGTTGACACGCGCTGCGCTTTTAATGGGAATGTATTGATCGCACCCACGGAGCCATCGGGACAACGGGCGCGTTAATATTGATTCCACACACAGCCATCAAATGATGGTCCGCCTAATTAATTTGGTCATGCATCGTGGGTTTATGTCGACTACAAACATCCATTAGAGACACCTGTTACTCGCTAATGGCACCCGACACGTATCGATCCACATGCGATCCTTTGTTCTTGTCAACCACCGTACAAGGGCCAAGTTAATATTGATCGCACCTACTGACCATCAGTATGATGGTCCATCTATGTGTAATTTTTTATTAACGAGTTACGTAATTTGATTTTAATTTTTTAAATTTTTTAATTTTTTAATTTAATTTTATAATTAGTTTAATTATTATTAACGAGTTACGTAATTTGATTTTAATTTTTTAACTTTTTAAATTTTTTAAATTATTATTTTTAAATTTTATTTTTAATTGTTGTTTACTTGTTGTTTAATTTAATTACTTTGTATAATTTATTTGTTTGAAATTCATTTTAATTAGTTTGCTTTTAATTTCTTTGTTGTACGCCGTTTGAAATAAAAGACTAACACTAGCGTGTACTAGAAAGTGTCATTGTGTATAACATCCATTTAACCACAGCTGTTACTTATTAGCGACAGCTTGTACTTATCGATCCGCCCGTAATCCTCCCAGGCGCTCACCGTGGTTGCTTAATAGCGGGCTCACTGAAGCGATCACAACAGGTAATTAATCGAAGCCATTAAGTCCCTCTCCGCGTTAAGTGTGGCGACAGCTGGTGCTGTAATTAGTCACGGCTCTCGGCTTTTTTCATTAGACTACAGCTGTACATGAACTATGTTCACATATCGTACGCCCGGTCATTCTTTGATCAAATTAAAAAAATTTGTTTCCACATGTCATGCGAACCGTCCCTTGCTATGTATGAAAGATTAATGGTTGTAACTATTCGCTTATAGCGAGGGTCAGCGAAAACAAAAATATATTTAAGGGTCGGAATTTTCTTTCAACCACCGTTAAGTCAGGTTTTGAGACGAAACGAAATCTCGGTAGGTTCGTGTTTTTTAATGGGCGACTTGGTGCGTTGGTACGTAGGTATGCGGGGTAGACATGTTTTTTACAAGTCTGGAAAAGTAATTACGTTTTTTTTTTTTTATGACCGTTCCGATTTTCTTTTGATCTGACCACCATTTGACCACACTGAGCCAGATAAATTTAACAATTGTCGCAGCGGGGTTTATTTTAAGTGCACACCGTGCACGCTTGTTTACATTTTAAAAGACGTGTCGCGTGTCTTCCCCTTACGGCTTCCCTAATAGAGAAACGAGAGGAAAGACAACTGTTCTAAAATTAGAACAGACTTATCTACACACACGAGTATCGTCCCTTGTGAAAAAAATTCGCGTCAGATTCCTTAACTAAACAGTCAATTTCTTTAACAAGTTAAAAAATAATTTAGGAAGACAAGGGTTAACAACATTAGACGCTACCGTTTTTGTTTCCTGTGACGACAAGGCACAATACACTTTTGTATTTTACGTCTCAAGTAGAGGGTGGGATATTTTTTCTTTGTAAGCGTGTTGTAAACAATGGGTAGAGGAAGCGATTACTAGGTAAGAGGGGAGAGAACGTGACGTACATCGCGATATTTGAAAACATGGCGATGTTTAACCTCAACCAAAAAAAGGCAATGAACCTAGAAGGAAGACGAATATATATCTTAGTCTTGCAGCAGATTACCTCCCCATGTTCGCTTTAGTATTACAGTTTTCATCAAACTTCTTTTTGACTTGAACTTCTTTAATTTTTAAGAAAGTTTACTTATACATATAACATTACGTCTAAAGACATTTTTATTTTATTTTTACCACTCAATGTATTTTGTTTTTCTATATCTTACATTGTCATCTTAATTTTTGATCACCTTAGTAAAAATTTGCTTAAGATTATAAAATTCAAGTTTTAAAAAACAACAACGTTATAGTACGTCGTGTCAAATGACACACCGTTTAAAATGCCTACATTTAAAGTTCACCAAAATAAGGACGTAAAAAACTAAATATGATATGACGTTAGCATACATATCATTCAACCTAATCACTCTAAAGTACAAATCAATAATTTTTATTGATTAAGGGGCTGGGTGAGTTATTTTTATCACTACTCGCCCTTCCCCTTCCCTTTGTCCGCAATCCTTCCCCCTTCTCCCATCCAACCTTGCGTCATCACACTAACCTCAATACCAACCGCTAGATAAACAGACCGTACTACTACCCACACTATACCTATTCCATTTAAGAGACTAAGGCTGTATGACAATCCTACAGACAAATATTTATTCAACTAATATCACAACCTCCTAGAAACCACTCCAACAGACTGGGATACATAACTTGTAGACACCACTCTTCGTTGAATATCTCTTGCACCCTACCTACATCGACAACTTTGTCCGCCGCCCTCGCCCCCGTCCCTAAACACCTGCTTGATAAACAGACCGTACCTCTACCCACACTATTACTTGGACAGACAAAGGACAAAGTAACAGACAAACATTTATCCCCCTTCGTTTACTGTCACAAGTGACAACGTTCCCATCCAACTCCGAAACATCCATGTACCAATTTTGAAACCTGTCTTGTTGAAAACAAAGACCGTCCCACTCTAGTGTAAACTCTACACCGAGCAACTCCGAAACAGAGATGTCCCCCGTTTGAAACCTGCCTCGGTGAAAACAAAATCCTTCCCACTCTAGTATAGACTCAGCTCCTAACACTTCCAAAACATCCCTGGACCAACCTTGAAACCACCCTCGGTGAAAACTTCACCGACCCTAGTATGGACTCTACACCTACCGATTCCAAAACATACAAGTTCCGAGTTCAAAACCAACCTTCACCGACACTAGTATGAACTCGGCTACCAACAATTCCAAAACATGCATGTTCCGAGTTCAAAACCAACCTTCACCGACAGTAGTATGAACTCGGCTACCAACAATTCCCAAACATGCATGTAACAACTTTCCAACCTGCCTCAGTGCTAACAAAATTCCCCGACCCTAGTATGAACTCGACTCCCATCAATTCCTAAACATCCATGTACCAACTTTGTAACCTACCTCGGTGAAAACTTCACCGACCTTAGTTTAACTCTACCTAACAATTCCAATGATGCATATACGAACTTTGTAACCTGCCTCGGTGAAAACACCCCCGTCCCTAGTCTGAACTCGGTTACCAACAATTTCAAAACATGCATGCTCCGAGTTCAAAACCAACCTTCACCGACACTAGTATGAACTCGGCTACCAACAATTCCTAAACATGCATGTACCAACTTTGCAACCTGCCTCGGTGTTAACAAAAACTCCCCTGACCCTAGTATGAACTCGGTTACCAACAATTTCAAAACATACATGTTCCGAGATCAAAACCAACCTTCACCGACACTAGTATGAACTCGGCTACCATCAATTCCTAAACATGCATGTGCCAACTTTGTAACCTGCCTCAGTGTTAGCAAAACTCCCCGACCCTAGTATGGACTCTACACCTACCGATTCCAAAACATGCATGTTCCGAGTTCAAAACCAACCTCGGTGAAAACTTCACCGACGTTAGTTTAACTCTCCCTAACAATTCCAAAACATGCATGGTCTAGATTCGAACCCTGCCTCGGTGAAAACGTCACCGACTCGTGTATAAAATCTGTCCCAACCAACTCCAAACCTTCCCTGGGCACCCGAATAAAAATAACTCACCCAGCCCCTTAATCAATAAAAATTATTGATTTGTACTTTAGAGTGATTAGGTTGAATGATATGTATGCTAACGTCATATCATATTTAGTTCATTGCCTTTTTTTGGTTGAGGTTAAACATCGCCATGTTTTCAAATATCGCGATGTACGTCACGTTCTCTCCCCTCTTACCTAGTAATCGCTTCCTCTACCCATTGTTTACAACACGCTTACAAAGAAAAAATATCCCACCCTCTACTTGAGACATAAAATACAAAAGTGTATTGTGCCTTGTCGTCACAGGAAACAAAAACGGTAGCGTCTAATGTTGTTAACCCTTGTCTTCCTAAATTATTTTTTAACTTGTTAAAGAAATTGACTGTTTAGTTAAGGAATCTGACGCGAATTTTTTTCACAAGGGACGATACTCGTGTGTGTAGATAAGTCTGTTCTAATTTTAGAACAGTTGTCTTTCCTCTCGTTTCTCTATTAGGGAAGCCGTAAGGGGAAGACACGCGACACGTCTTTTAAAATGTAAACAAGCGTGCACGGTGTGCACTTAAAATAAACCCCGCTGCGACAATTGTTAAATTTATCTGGCTCAGTGTGGTCAAATGGTGGTCAGATCAAAAGAAAATCGGAACGGTCATAAAAAAAAAAAAAAAACGTAATTACTTTTCCAGACTTGTAAAAAACATGTCTACCCCGCATACCTACGTACCAACGCACCAAGTCGCCCATTAAAAAACACGAACCTACCGAGATTTCGTTTCGTCTCAAAACCTGACTTAACGGTGGTTGAAAGAAAATTCCGACCCTTAAATATATTTTTGTTTTCGCTGACCCTCGCTATAAGCGAATAGTTACAACCATTAATCTTTCATACATAGCAAGGGACGGTTCGCATGACATGTGGAAACAAATTTTTTTAATTTGATCAAAGAATGACCGGGCGTACGATATGTGAACATAGTTCATGTACAGCTGTAGTCTAATGAAAAAAGCCGAGAGCCGTGACTAATTACAGCACCAGCTGTCGCCACACTTAACGCGGAGAGGGACTTAATGGCTTCGATTAATTACCTGTTGTGATCGCTTCAGTGAGCCCGCTATTAAGCAACCACGGTGAGCGCCTGGGAGGATTACGGGCGGATCGATAAGTACAAGCTGTCGCTAATAAGTAACAGCTGTGGTTAAATGGATGTTATACACAATGACACTTTCTAGTACACGCTAGTGTTAGTCTTTTATTTCAAACGGCGTACAACAAAGAAATTAAAAGCAAACTAATTAAAATGAATTTCAAACAAATAAATTATACAAAGTAATTAAATTAAACAACAAGTAAACAACAATTAAAAATAAAATAATAATTTAAAAAATTTAAAAAGTTAAAAAATTAAAATCAAATTACGTAACTCGTTAATAATAATTAAACTAATTATAAAATTAAATTAAAAAATTAAAAAATTTAAAAAATTAAAATCAAATTACGTAACTCGTTAATAAAAAATTACACATAGATGGACCATCATACTGATGGTCAGTAGGTGCGATCAATATTAACTTGGCCCTTGTACGGTGGTTGACAAGAACAAAGGATCGCATGTGGATCGATACGTGTCGGGTGCCATTAGCGAGTAACAGGTGTCTCTAATGGATGTTTGTAGTCGACATAAACCCACGATGCATCACCAAATTAATTAGGCGGACCATCATTTGATGGCTGTGTGTGGAATCAATATTAACGCGCCCGTTGTCCCGATGGCTCCGTGGGTGCGATCAATACATTCCCATTAAAAGCGCAGCGCGTGTCAACAAAGGATCACGGATCGATAAGTAACAGATGTGGTTAAATGGATGTTCTATTTTCGGTAACCGTTCGTTGTGTTGCTGAATGGTCCATAACGTTGTTGATTTTTAAAACTTGAAGTTTATAATCTTAAGCAAATTTACCACCACCACCACCACCACCACCACCACCACCACCACCCGCTTGGTAACATCTGTCGCCAATAATTAACAGCAAACTAATTAAAATGAATTTCAAACAAATAAATTATACAAAGTAATTAAATTAAACAACAAGTAAACAACAATTAAAAATAAAATTTAAAAATAATAATTTAAAAAAATTTTAAAAATTTAAAAAAATTAAAATCAAATTACGTAACTAGTTAATAATAATTTAACTAATTATAAAATAAAATTAAATTAAAAATAAACAAAATAAAAATAATTAAAAAGTAAACAAATAATCAAGTTACGTAACTCGTTAATAAAAAATTACACAATATAAACAAAGTAATTAAATTAAACAACAAGTAAACAAACAAATTAAACAAAATAAAAATACAATCAAAGTAATTAAATTACGTAACTCGATAATAAAAATTAATTAAAAATTTAAAAACTCCTTAAAAACGCATTAAAATTACGTAACTAGGTCAAAAATTAATTAAAATTTAAAAAACTCATTAAAAAACGCATTAAAATTACATAACTAGGTCAATGATGACGTCACAAGGCCGATGATTACGTCACAAGGTCACCAAAAGGTGACTCACCCTTCACTCCTCCGCCAACCCCAGTTGGCGTAGTATTTTACTATATGTCGTTGTACCAGGCTGCGCATCCTGCTCACCCACCCTTACCCTCCCGATGCGCCAGGCTGGGAGTATTTTGCTATATATCATTGTACCAGGCTGCGGCAGGCTGCGCATCCTGCTCCGAGTATTTTGCTATATGTCATTGTTCCTCACCCTCCGCTCCTCCGCCAAAAATGATACCCAAAAGGGACCTAATATACTACTTAGGTGGACTCAAAAGATGTCATGCAAACGTGAGAACGGAATATGAACTTGATAGTCGTGTTAAAAGTCGTGCGCTCTACTACCCGACTTCACAAACACTCTGATCCACCGGAACTAGTCGCACAGGCTTGATAAGTGAACTCTACTTCATCTACCATATTGACCGTCTGATCCTAAAATGCTTTAGGTAGTTCTATTATAACAAGGTTGCATTATACCAAACTTAAATAAATATTGTTGTTTTATAAGGAAGTTTCCCTTTGAATTAAGTTAAATACTAGCATCTCATAATTCTCTTTTCGTGTTTGCGTTGTTGTGTTTTATACTTCCTTTTTAAGATAAAATATCAGATTCTAAAAACACTTATGTTGCACTTATATACATGTGTTTGTTGTTTCATAATATTTACACGCAATTTGAGTAAAGTTTTGTTTTTGTTGCGTATAATCCCCGCAATATTTTTTTCCAATGAGTTTTATGTCTCTATTATATAGCTCAGACGGCATGTCCCAACTTTATATTACCCACCATATAATACGTGGAACGGCGTGGTCGAATAATAACGCGTTCGACTGTTAACCGAAAAGTTCCCAGTTCGTAAACAGGGATCCAGCTCGTAGGACGACCCCGAGTCAACCTAGCTTTATGGGTCCCATACTCACTTATGGCAAAATAAATTATCCTCTGGGTATAGTGTTAACAACTACATTCCTCAAGCAGAGGTCACTTAAACACATGAACTCTACCTGACATGCACCCACGGAATATTCTATGACCCGGAATTCCTTTTTAATTTTTGTACGATTGTGCACACAAAACAAGATACTTAAAGTGATATATATATATATATATATATATATATATATATATATATATATATATATATATATATATATATATATATGCGATGTACATTCTATTTTCTTTGAATTTAATTACTATAACTACGTTAATTTATGTATTCTTTGTTAATTCGATATATTAAAATATTGAACTTAAATAT
This sequence comes from Physella acuta, assembly GCF_028476545.2. Classification (NCBI taxonomy): domain Eukaryota; kingdom Metazoa; phylum Mollusca; class Gastropoda; family Physidae; genus Physella; species Physella acuta. The sequence continues at coordinate 1,012,679 of NW_026732575.1, forward strand.
AGTTAACTTGTATAACACTTGTATAACACTTGTATAACACTTGTATAACACTTGTATAACATTTGTATAACACTGTTTCAGGTACAGAAAGATCTGTACACCTTTTGGGAAGCAAGTCACAATGTGGCACGCTAAAATCTTGAGCATCGCCTTAGCTGCAGCCTCCTTCATCTTCTCCGTACCGTACGCCATCATCAACGGGCGGCAGACCAAGAAGATAGTACGACCCAACAACGTTACTGTTACTGGGTTTGAGTGTACCGTGGACGACGCGTACCTCGGCACAATCTGGCCTCTGCTCAACGCGGGATTTTTCGTGCTCCTGTTCGTCGTCTGCTGCGTGCCGCTTGTCGTGCTGTACATTCTCATCGGACTCAAAGCTTGGCGGCACAGCGAGGTCTACGGGGTCAAGGCCGGCGCCCAAAGCCAATCCGCCGCCAGCGAATCCAGCACGAGCGGCGACATGATGACGAAATCGTCCAGCGTGTCAAACTCGGTCAAGCAAACAAGGTCAAAGTCGTACATCAGAAAACAAAGCGACGAGAAGGAGAGAAAAAACGAAACAGACGGTAAAATACTGGGGGTTTCTGCTGAAGACAACAACGAGGATAATGTTATCGAGTTCGTCAAAGCGGACGTGAAGGAGAGTTCAGCTGTTAGCGATGATGTGTACGCCGTGAAAATGACAAGAGGACCTCGGGTCCCCAACGTCAACTTATCCATGGTCAGGGAACTCACCGTTAAGCTCAAAGCGGTGCAGAAAGCTACGGAGAACCAGGTCGATGAAAACAACGACGCGGGCTCGAACACAGACAAAACCGGACATGATACTAGTGACGTTGATACCCCAAAAATAAATAACGGAAATTCGGAAGATCATCCAAAACTGAGATCGGAAATCGAAATGCCGAAAACCGCGAAGGAGTATGCAAATTTGATGAAGAAAAGAAAATTAGAGACGATTGATAGCTGTGAAGGTGAAAATTATGATGCAGAAAAGGGACAGGAAACTGGCGAGGGTAAATGTACAAAAAATTCTGGGAGTTTGTCAAGGAGAGTTACCCACAAAACAAAACCCGAGGATAATGAAGGAGCAGATGGGGATAAAAATAACCCGGAAAAATCAAATTCTAATAAAAACGACGAAGAAATCGACGAAGCGCCGAGCGACTTTGCCAAAATGATGCAGTGGGTTGACATTACCTACTGCCTCAACGGCGACAACCCGGATCAAGAGATCCAACCTGATACGGAAGACGGTCCTTCCGGCACGTTGGCCAAAAAATGTTCTTTCACGTCCTCTCGTAAAATCTCTCGAGATAACAGTTTCCTGAAGAAACACCGGAAGCTCAGAGAAGCGCTGACAGACACTCTGACACGGGCGAGGAAAAGCAAAAAAGATAAGGAAGTCGATAGAAAAAGCGGCTCGGGGGTAGACCAAAACGATAAAATTGATGAAAGCTACACAGATACAACCCAAAACGGCAACCACGTCGATGAGAACACGAACGAAGACGATAAAAAAGTTGACGGAAATTTAAAACCCGAAACAACAATACAGCCTAGCGAAGAAAAGCAGATAATTTCCGATAAACACCACAGAAGCAGACGACGAGGGATGAGTCGTACAACGTGTATGCTTCTTCTCATAAGTGTTGTTTACATTTTCGGCTTCTTGCCCTTTTTGGCCCTAGCGTTTTTTAAAACAGCGGCGTCGGAGCATTACAACGCAATGAACAACCTTGAACATACATTTTACAACCTGTTTCTCAGATCGTACTTTTTAAACTGTGCGGCGAACCCCATAATCTACAGCTTGTGTGATTTTAATTTTAGAAAAGAGTGCTTAAAATTAATGAAACTATCGTGATGTTGCTAAACAATTTGGTACCAAAACGGGAAGCAAATATATATATATATATATATATATATATATATATATATATATATATATATCATAACAGTAATGCAGAATTATATATTTTTAACTCCATACCGATGAAACTATTGTATTAAAACTAACGCTTACATTTTCGTTTTATTTTAACTTTAACTATTTTTAAATTCAATAATCTTTTATTGTTTTATAATATTTTGTTCTATTTTGTAACTTCAGTTCTATGATTCATAAATTGTATATATGGTTTATATGCACATTTCATTTAAAATAAAATCACTTAAATTATATGTCAGAACCAAAGCCTGTACATATTTTAATTTCCACTTGTAACTTGGCATACATGTAAAGCTTTGGTTCTTTAAATAGAATAATCTAAGCCAACCCAGGAAATAGTTGCTATAAATAAATCTGCTTCATGTTAACTTGTTGTGTTGATATTCTTTTGTCTTTAGACCAGTGGCGTAGGGAGGTAGGGTGTCACCCGGTGCGGCACTTAATGGTGTCACCTCCCAGAGACGTAGTAAACCTTCCCGGGGACAAACTTTCAAATTTTCGATTTGCACCCCCCCCCTCAAACTTTCTATTTGCACCCCCCCCCCCATCAAGTTCTCTATATATTTTGCTATTTTTTGCCTTGGTGTCACCCCCCTAAATGGTGTCACCCGGTGCGGTCCGCACCCCCCCCTCGCTACGCCTCTGCTTTAGACCATAATGAAAGTTCAATTGATAGTTTAACGTGTTTATAAAATAGCGAACACATTAAGCCATTTACTGTAATTAGTAATGTTAACTCCTTTTAAAAACACAGAAGATCACTATAAAGCAACATCAGTGTTATTTAAAAATATTAATATATCATCAAAATAGGGTTAGTTACAATTAAACTTATATTGGTAGATTGATCAGATGTATGTGGTAAAGTGAGGGGGTGGGGGGGGGGGCTCGCTACACCTCCTGAAAACACTGGTTTTTCAGGTGTACATCAGATATGATGTATTATTTTTTTATATGAATATGTATGTTGTCTGTTACACACAGAATATATGCATACATCTGAAACTGGCCTGCATCAAAGGTAACGCAACATGTATGACTGCACCAAAAGTTTATAATAATTTAAAAATAATAATTTGTTAACAATATATATCTGACACTGTTACTGTACAAGAGCATTGGATTAATATTCCGTGTGAGAGTGTATTGCCGTGTCATCAATCATGTACTAAACGCTTGTTAAGTTTTAATTTGTTTTTGTTTTTGCTTGAAGTCATTACACGATTCGGAAAAAAAGTGATTCAGTCAACGAAACTCGTGAGTCATTGAGAAAGTGTAAACATTGTATTGACTGACAAAACACGATTGTTAACGATGACTTGAATTGTCAACTTCTTCCGAGGTTTGAAAATCTATGTTATTAATCGGCAATTAAAAGGAAGAATTTAAGTACTAAGATGTTTGAGTGTGTAGATTTTAAGTGGCGTTGTGGGAAATAACAAATCACGAGGTTAAGATGACTTGACACAAATCATTTGTCAAAATGTAACATATTATTACATAAAGTTGCTTACTTATCTTTTTGTATTGCTTGTTTGTTTTTTTTAATTATATAATTCGATGTATCGCGTTATCAGAACTAGTATGAATCAACTCTGTTTTTCGCTTTTTTAAATACTTCTACACTATTCTGTATGATGTCCAGCAAATTACAATGATAAAAATATTTTTTGTGACACCTCTTATTATTATTATTAAACAACTATAATATTTCACCAAATACTTAAATGAAATGTTTAAAAAAAAACAAAAATTAAAAATTAAAGCCTTTTTTAAACAACATTACTGATTTTTTTTACAAAAATAGAGTTAGAATCATCTAGTTCTGGATATGTAAAGAGTTTCTTCCAGGCATCACTTCGAAAAAATTCTACGGCCCCCTCCCCCCGAACGAGATGGATTGTATATAGTAAGCATACACTTTTACTAGTGTCCGCCCCCCCCCCCCCGAGAAATGTTGACCGCCCCTTCCCCCCCCCCCCCAAAATTTAAAGTGCCTCCCCCGGAGAAAAAAAGTCTGGAAGAAACACTGAATATATTTACACGTGTGTAAAACCAGAAAAGACTTTCAACTTTGATACTTAGACTCTTGATTATTGTTAATATTAAATTACAAATTATCGCCTTTTTTAAACAACATTACTAATTTTTTTACAAAAGAAGAGTTAGAATCATCTAGTTCTGGATATGTACAGAGTTTCTTCCAGGCATCAGTTCAAAGAAAGTCTACCCCTCCCCCTCGAACGTGATGGATTTTATATAGTAAACATACACTTTTACTAGTGTCCCCCCAAGTAAAGACTTTCAACATAGATACTTAGGCTCTTGATTATTGTTAATGATTGAAGTGAACAAAGAACATCCCGTTGGGTGGGTCGCATTATTGTGTACTCTGTAACGACAGGGTTGGGCGAGCTACTCAAGCACAAGTAGACACTAGTCGCCGCCATGATAACCTACTTAGGGCTGACCCCGACACACGTGTTGAACGAAGTCTAAGTTGGAGCAGTGCGCCGAGTACTTAGCGAGGGGAGGTGTGTGACACTTGTGAGAGGGGAGAGGGCAAACTTCGCGAGACGAGAGCGTTTTGACAGTCCACCAGCAAGACTTGGGTGAGTGTGTGTGGTCGGGGGGGAGGGGGGGGGGGAGTCGACGACGACTTAATAGTGGAAATATGTAACTGTACCGACTTTAAACTTTTTTACACTTAAGACTATTTTTGGTTTCAACCGTTGTTGAATGATGAATGTCTACAGTCAATCGAAACTGATGCGATTAAAAATTAAATATGCGTTTTATTGATTACAGAATGTATGGATAATTTTTAAAAATAGTAACACAAACACGTAAAGATTTCGTAAAAATTTGTGTAATAATTAGAAATATTGAAATCTTAAAAAAGTAATTATGTTAATGCTTTTAAAAAAAAAATGAGTCCTTTGTTTTTAAATTTGACAAATACAACAATTTAAATAGTTAAAAAGTTTTCCAAAATCATTTTGGTAAAAAAGAAGTAAAATTAGCAGTTGATGTAAAAAATGTGTATAATAGATGGATGATGTTTGAATGGGTAGACTACATTTGTGTGGCCGTAATGGTGTGTTTAAATTCGAGTGGGTAGTTTGGTGTGGTTAAATTGGTGTGGGTATTTTGGGGTGGTTAAATTGGTGTGGGTATTTTGGGGTGGGTAAATTGGTGTGGGTAGTTTGGTGTGGGTAAATTGGTGTGGTTAAATTGGTGGGGATAAATTGGTGTGGTAAATTGGTGTGGGTAGATTGGTGTGGTTAAATTGGTGTGGCAAATTGATGTGAATAAATTGGTGTGGTTAAATTGTGTGGTTAAATTGGTGTGGTTACATTTGTTTGGGTAAATTGGTGTGGGTAGTTTGGTGTGGTAAATTGTTGTGGTAAAATTGTGTGGTTAAATTGGTGTGGTTAAATTTGTGTGGATAGTTTTGTGTGGTTAAATTGGTGTGGTAAAATATATGTGGTTAAATTGGTGTGGTTAAATTGGTGTGGTTAGTTTGGTGTGGTTAAATTGGTGTGGTTAAAATTGGTGTGGTTAAATTGGTGTGGGTAGTTTGTTGTGGGTAAATTGGTGTGGTAAAATTGTGTGGTTAAATTGGTGTGGTTAAATTGGTGTGGTTAAATTGGTGTGGTAAATTGGTGTGGTAAAATTGTGTGGTTAAACTGGTGTGACTAAATTGGTGTGGGTAAATTGGTGTGGTTAAATTGGTGTGGGTTGTTTGGTGTGGTTAAATTGGTGTGGTTAATTGGTGTGACTAAATTGGTGTGGTTAAATTGGTTTGGGTAGTTTCGTGTGGTTAATATGGTGTGGGTAGTTTGGTGTGGTTAAATTGGTGTGGTTAAATTGGTGTGGTTAGTTTGGTGTGGTAAAGTGGTGTGGTAAAATTGTGTGGTTAAATTGGTGTGGTTAAATTGGTGTGGTTAAATTGGTGTGGTTAGTTTGGTGTGGTAAATTGGTGTGGTAAAATTGTGTGGTTAAATTGGTGTGGGTTAACTGGTGTGACTAAATTGGTGTGGTTAGTTTGGTGTGGTAAATTGGTGTGGTAAAATTGTGTGGTTAGTTTGGTGTGGTAAACTGGTGTGACTAAATTGGTGTGGGTAAATTGGTGTGGTTAATTTTGTGTGGGTAATTTGGTGTGGGTATAATGGTGTGGTTAATATGGTATAGGTAGTTTGGTGTGGTTAAATTGGTGAGGTTAAATTAGTGTGGTTAAATTGGTGTGGTTAAATTGGTATTTTAAATTGGTGTGGTTAAATTGGTGTGGTTAAATTGATGTGGTTAAATTGGTGTGGTTAAATTGGTGTGGTTAGATTGGTGTAGCTACATTGGTGTGGTTCTATGGTTATAGATAGACTGGTGTAGTAGATTAGCGTATCTTTTTATGTAAGTATATAGGTGTGGGTAGTTTGGTGTGGGTATAATGGTGTGGATATATTTTTGTGGGAATATGGGTGTGTGAACAAAAGTGTGGGAATACTTGTGTGAGTATATTGGTGTAGATCTATAAAATATAGATCGGTTAGACGAGTGAAGACGTACATTGTACATTTTTTTTCTATCTACAAATGTAATAAATAAAGTGAGATCTCCGTGAATTTAAATAGGCTGGTGCAGGGGTGTTTCAAAGGTTTGGTAGAAGCTGGATCAAATTTAACTATCTGTTCGATCACTCCGATCTGTAAATAGGAGAGAAAAACAGATTTATTAAATCAAGGGACACAACTATCGTTAATAGAATTTATTTTCTTAACGTTGTTATTTCCCTTTTTATTACACACCGATGTTTAATTTTTTTTTAAATATTTTTTTATAGTTAATACATGGTTTATATAATTATTATGTTTTGTTAATGGTAATAAGATTATATTTGTTTAATTATTAGCTATTTCGCATGATCACACATTCATTCGGTTGATTATTAAATATTGTTTCGTACGATTATTGATATTTTTAAAATGCTTGTTAGATAATTTTTTTTTCTATGAAAATTAGCAATCTTTGTACAGAAATTGGACATTTGTTATGAAAGTATTCTTTATATAATTATGTTCGTTATAAGAGTCAGCATTAGGTTTCTGATAAGTATCGTTGTAAGTATTAATCATGGGGGAAATATAATTTTCTAGTCTGACCAGAATTATATTTAGGATTAGTGTCAGGGTCAGGATTAATGTTAGTTGGGCTGCACTAGAAACGAATATCTTCGTTTCGACCTCGCAAAGATTTGACATCAATCCAATTTTCTATAGGAAGTCTGCAGTAAGCGAACACTCCTGTGTTCAATCTACATATAAAGTGGATTAAATTAGCAATCCTTTATCCGTGGATTAGTGTCACTAAGATTGTAAATTGTGTTGTTCTAATTCAAGGAAATTAATTTATCTGTTTACGTCTGATGTATAAGCTCGGGGTTTCGTATGTATATGTTGAATTTATATTTTACAAATTATGTTTTTTACTAATGTAAATACGAGAGAATCGATTGTACACAGTTGAAATTATACCCTGGGATATGAACCTTTCGTAACTTACTTGCAGCATACTTTAAATAATTTCTATTTTACTCACAATCACGCTATTAATTTACATATTTAAAAAATACTCTACAATCATAATTGCAGATGATTTATATGTGCAAGCCTCATTATTATGTTTGTTTTCCTAGCAAATCTGATTTTTAAAAAAAAATGATTTTGTTGTCACTAAAACGTTTATGTTGTATTTTTTTCGAAGTCCCACAATAGAGAATATTATATCTGCAATATAGTTAAAAGTTAAAAGATGAAGAGTTTTAAAATAGAATTTACAGGTTCGATAGGGTGATAGTGCTTAACTCAAACCTAAGAACAACTGAAGATTAAACATGCGCAATCTTTATAATTCTAATTTTAAGATTGAACCATAAAACCAGCTTAGCCATAGCTTGAACCTAAACATGAAGAAACGCTAAATCTTCTCGCCATCTTTGATCCATAAGCTTAGCCCTAAACAAAATACTGAACTTAAAAAAGCAAATAATGACTATGATTCTATTAGTCCTTTAGATTCCCTAATACTTTGTAATATCATTAATACATAACAAATCAAATTATTAAATTGTCGAACGAAAATCAAACATTAAAACCGGGACTGAACAAGGCTGAGTAGTAGACAAGCATTCAATCTGATTTATATATAAGGTCAGGTACCGCCTCTTCCCACCATAAAATGGAAAAGCAAAAGATTTTAAAATTCTAAGCAATAATAAATGAGCGAAAGAGACTTTAAAAATTCTAAGCGTATTTTGCTAACAAATGAACGAACACTAATAATTTATAATAAAGATAATTAGCAGTAAAAGTATTTTGCAAAGCAAATAAAGAAAAAGAAAAAAAAAGAACATTGCGTCTAGTTGATTTTAGTGAATAACCGATGACCTAGTTTTGTTTACGATAGATTCAAATCATATTGATTGTAATCGATATTTTAGAAATATTTATAAATGTGTTTACAAGATTTTTAGAAGAAAAGAAAATAATTAAAACTTTTTACTTTAAGATTGTCAATCTCTCTTTGTTGCAGAGTTTATTTTAAGTATTTCTACGGGGTTATTACTCCCCCTCCCCCAAACTTACCTCCCCCGGTACACAAACAAAGCCCACAACCCCCAGTCAAAACAGAAGAAATAGCATTTACATAGGAAATATATAGTTCAACCATTGTCCACCTCCCACCCCCTGCACAATATTGCTGGTGTCCATTCCTTACTGAAGTAACATTTTTGAGAAATTCCTGCTGTTTATATTTTGGCAGTCAATAAACGACAAAACAAGACAAGCAACAAAAATAATAATAAAGTAAAGAAAAAAAAACTAGCTTTATGAGTAAAATAGTCATTGAATTTATTTAGAGAAAATTATACAAGTTCCTGACTACCAAGTACAGTGGCATCGCCGGCTGTAGTTAAAATTGGTGAGAAATATGGAGAGGTAATAGGCAAACTGCTACGTATACAGGTAATTCAAAGGGCAGATCGAATGAAATACAAAAGTAAATTTTACAACAGGGTTTTCTTTACCTTGTTTGTGTTGGGGACATGTCAAAAGTTAAAACACTTATACATATATATATATATATATATATATACATATATATATATATATATATATATATATATATATATATATATATATATATATATATATATATATATATATTTGTAAGTATTTTAATATTCTTAATTTTTGACTGGGGACTTTTTTTGTACAATAAAAAGGTATAAGTATGTTGAATGTACAATAATTCATGTTTATATATAGGTATATGAGTATATAATGACATACAAGTGGATTTATACTGACCATTTTATATATATATATATATATATATATATATATATATATATATATATATATATATATATATATATATACATACATATATATATATGTAGAACATAAAATATAACAATAGTATTTTGGCATTTCTTACAATTCCATATACTAAGTGTGCAAAATAATGGCTTGACTTGGTATTGATTAGATTGTTTCTGTTCATCACATAAGAATAATTTATATCATTAAATTTTATATTAGGTAAATTTTAAGAAAATATAAATCTAATTAGAAAATAAGACCGAAATATGTTATTTTTTTAGTAATATGTGGATTATGATTAAAATTTTAAATATAGAATAAAATAAAAGGAATAAATTAAAATTTACTTTTAAAAGATTATTTTTTTAAAAATACTTTGTTTATATGAAGAATAAAAATAGGAAACCCTTTAATTAAAACACGGCTAAATCATTTTAAATCAGTGTTTACATTTTAATAAATGCTTGTTTTTATCCTAATATATATTTTTAAACATAATACTCTAATGCATTTTCTCAAATGCATAGGGAAAATACAAATAAATACAAGTGACTATACCTAAACATAGATTAAATATAGGTTAACTGTTAATACTAATTCCATCATGTGAAACAAATCTGATTGTCATTTTGGACGAGCTTGTAGCTACTTCCTGAGGTTATGTATCATGTTTTTTTTTTTAATTTGTTGTTCAGAAAAAAAATGAACAAAATATGGAAAATAGTATTTGGAAAAAAAAACGTAGCTAGATTAAAAAAAAATGTGAATCTTAAAATACAAAGAAGGAGAATGGGGCAGAGAGTTGTGGTGATGGTTAGAACATGATGAAGATTTAACCTAGCCATTGTACATAAAAAGTGACTCGCCGTGTATTACATGACGTCATACAACAAGCAGTTGGGGGGGGGGGGGAGATGGGGCGGGGACGGTGGATGGTGAGGAATTTTGTTCTTTTATGAACGAAAGGCGGTTGAAGTTTATAGAGTCTGATGTTACCCACTTAAAAAAAAAGAAGGAAAAAAACAAGCAAAATGAAAACCGGACGTTGGTTAAAAAAAATATTAATTTGGTTTTTAAAATAATACTTTATTTTTAAATAATAAATTGTAGAAATAATAGCCCTTAAATGCCTAAACCTGACCTGAAAATTAAAATTTGTAAAGAAAAGCATGGAAACAGGGAGGTGGCGAATTCTGAAACATGACTTTATTTAAATTATTTTTAATTTTAGAGATCTAAATTTTTCTGGTAATGTGCTGTATAATTAAGGAGAGTGGAATTTAAAAGTTGGCCCAAAGGTGACATCATCTAACTCCAAACACAACACATATATTGATTTTGTTTTATTGTCCTGGCCAAGTGTCTTACATTAATTTTAAAACAATGATTAGATTAGATCTGGTAAACAATCAAAACTATGACAACTTTTCTAGAAATTTAAAGTTTCGATCTAAAAAAATGTTTTAATTTTATTATTTACAATTTTAATAAGTATAATTATATTTAATTAGCCTAATTTAAATTACCTAATAATTTTAAAGTGATTGATTCTTGTCTGAACATAGTCGATACTGCAAAGATGTATGGATTTAACAGTCACAAACACAGTATTAATTAGCTTGAGAACGTTGTGGGCCAGGACGTAGGTCAACACAGTTGTGTGTTTTCCGGGGCTATTTATAGAAAGCGACGACCCAGCTAAGCAAAGGGAGACTATACTTCAGATAACAATTATTACTGCCCTTGTAAATATTGCATGTACGCTGCTATTTAAGGCACGATTTGTTTATTATATTTGGGCAAGGATGTTGGTAATACTGTATCATAGTTTACATTAAACAAACAAAATATATTAAATAATATAAAAATCAGCAACAAGTAGTTTATACATTTAACAAAATTTAACAGAATGAAATTAAAATGTATACCAGTGAAATGAAAACAAGCACTACATCCAGCTAATTAATTAAATTAGAAATGCATCATCTGATAAGCTTTAACATAAATTGAAAATAATTTTTTTAAACAACTGAAATTTAAAAAAAAATAATTTTCAGAAAGTACAACATTTTTTTAACAGAAGACATACATGTATGCAATTTTTTAAAAGATAACAATCATTTCTCTATACCTTCTGTGTTAGCTTTGTTGAAAGAAAACGTGTTATATATTTCTCAATGTGTTTTATTTTCAAGAAGGGAACAAGAAATCTTATTTGTTAAACAGCTGTACAAATATCAATATACAAGAAAAACAAAGTCAGATACGTTGAACACATTCTTTTTCTCGCGAAAGAAAATATCTTTGTAAACACACTTTTTTTTACCTATTTGTCTTACAACCTTACTCAAGGGACATAACTGTGGTAATGACGCTTAAAAAAAATAATATGAAAACAAAACAATGATCTAACAATCCCACATTGTTGTGTTTAACTTTCACAGCCACATAATGCCAAGTAAAATACAATTGTTCCTTTAGGTACTTAGGTTACCGGTAGAAGAAAATGAACTATTGATCTATCGTGGGAATATTTATCGTATTGCTGTGTTGACGCCTGTATGTTATCACTACCTGAATAGACTAGTAGCATGTAGCTTGTTGGGGAATAAACATATGTCGTAGTTTATAGTAATCAATGACTGCATTGTTTGTAAGATTCATTTAAATCAAAGACTTATTGTTATACGTAGAGCACTTAAATCAAGAGTAGATTTTTTTTCTGCGCAATTATGGATTCTGTTGTGCATTGTTTGGAAAAAAAATGACATAGCTATTTTTTTGTTACTAATTTAGCTTGTATAGGGCTCTTATTGATGTTTAATTTATGTTTTTTTTTTTTTAATTCAGGTTTTAACACCAAAATTACCTGCCTTTCAGGGTAATTATAATATTTACTATATCTGACTCACACGACTAGCTCTATCTGCTAGATGGTAGCTATTTCTTTTCTAAGACAGTAATCAGCCCTTCCTCAAAGACAGTAACTAGCCCTTTCTCCAATTTAGTATCTTGTCATTTCAATAAGATAGTAACTCCATTCTTGCTTTTTCTCAAAGGTAATAATTTGCCATTTAACCAAGATAGTAAATAGGCATTTTTCTAAGATAGTAATTACCCTTTTTATAATAAAAAAAAACTATCCCTTTTGTATATTAAACTTAAATAAATCTTGTGAATCCTATGAAATAAACTTGGAAAAATATTAACTAACAACAATGTTTTGCCCACTAGTGATACGGTTACAAAACGCTATAACCAAGATGCGTAACTCTAAATTCTCTCTATTACCTCCCCTAGTCTAAAAAAAATAAATTGTGTAAAAAAAAAATGTCTAATAAATTATTAGGAAAAAAAAATTGACATCCCTTTAACTTTAACAGAAATGGGGAATGAACTTGTGAATATACTTTGCAGTGACGCTTCCTGGGTTGTTGTTCTTTTGTATACAAACTTGACATCGTAAACACAAATGACGTTTCTGAATGCCGCCTGCTTATGTCAAACTTTAGAAAAGGATAGCCTATTACAGTGTGTAGAAATTATTTTTTAAGTTAAAAATTATGTTGATCTTCTTTGTTAGCGCTGTTTTTAGAAACTACGCTAATATGATAGCTTACAAAATAACAGTGTTATCTAACTACTTATATTTTAAATAACAAAATGAGACATAAGTTTAGAGCTTCTACTCTAGAATATTAGCTTGTGTCTTCATTTGATATAAAGCATTGAAAAAATAGTTTTAAAAAACATTGCATTATAATTGAATGTGTGTAGTTATTTTTCACCATAAAATTATTTTGCCGAGTTTGGTCCCTTTACATGGTTTGGTCCAATTTATAATTTGGTCCCTTTAAAGTAATGAGGCTAATCATTTCTAAGATAATTTTTTTTTTAAATGGCAAAGGGTGGGGAGTGGATAACCAAAAAAAATATCCAAATTTTAATTTATCAAGTTAAGAAGAAAAAAAAAACGAAAACAAAAATGGGATGAAATAAATATATCACAATAACATTAGGTTTGGTTTGACAAACTAACGAATGGCACAATGGTAAATAAATAAAACAATAGCCTGACAGGTATCCAGGTGAAGTATATTCAAAGGCCGTACACTACAAACACGGTATATCACTTCATGTAAATACCCAAAGAGGTGCTTTCAATCTTATCACTCAACGTAAGGTTGTAAAAAATAATTTAATAAACATCACATAGAACACGTGTATAGACAACTACTGTACATATTGAAAACTAAAAAAAAAGGTTAACAAAAGTTTTCTGAGGTTAAAACAAACAAAAAAAACTGCCTTGTAAGTTTGCTAAGGCAACACTAGACGGAATAGTGGGGCATAGCAAAGATACTTTTCTAAATCTAGCCTAAGTCTCTTTCATGCCCCGTAAATAACAGTCTTGAACCAAATGTAAAAAAAAAGGTTTGTAGCCTAGTCTAGCGGTAGGAAATAATTTTAAAAATAGCAGCATTACATATGGGTCATCTGAGGTAATGTCTTCCCTTTTTCGTCCTTTACATAGTCCCTCGGCACCACAACGACTGTGTCATCGCTACCTGCAATCAAAGAAACAAAACTCGTGTCATTGTTGGTCGTTTGCTGAATGGAAAGATTCAATAATACAATGGCTAGTAATGTACAATTATTATATATATATTACCACTTTATCCTTCCTCAAATCAAAAGTATGCCTACAGTGTAATATATATATATACATATATATATATATATATAAATATATATATATATATATATATATATATATATATATATATATATATATATATATATATATAATGTATGTATGTATGTATGTATGTATGTATGTATGTATGTATGTATGTATGTATGTATGTACGTATGTATGTATGTATGTATGTATGTATGTATGTATGTAGGTATGTACAATCTAGTATATAAAATACTAAAAAGTATCAATAACCAGTGGTATATTTAACTTTAAATAAGAAATAAATTGTAATTCCATATTTTGAAATAATTTTGAAGGTTAAGTCTGCAAAAAAACTTGCCAATACAATTTAAATAAAATATTATTAACATTTTTTTTTAAAAGTAGCTTTTGTAATGTATATATTTTACATACTAGGAATAAGACTACAAATCTGATGCGTACTACTTTACGTAAATACTAAAAATCGAAGAAAGAACTTATTCTGTGTACAATACAAGAGCAAGAATATACTCTTTTACTCATCTGAACTATGAATACGTCCTGGAATAAGTATTAGAAATAGAAACGTGCAGCTTACGTTTGCTAAAAAAATAACATAACATGAGTGGTATTTGAAGATAAAGACACAGGAAAAACGATAAAATATGCTTTTGTTAAGGCAAAGTATTTTTGTTTGAATTGAAAGTAAGTTTATAGATCAATTCAGGTTCGACTCCCATATTTCCGTCCTTAACTATCAAAGCGTTCATCCAGCTAGCGTTGTTGTTTTTTTTCAGAATTTTTTCTAGGGGTGAGGGGTGGGGGTACTTATAAATCTCGGTAGGAGTAGGGTGTACACTGGTAAAAGTATATATTTTCTATATAAATTCTATTTCATTCCAGGGGGGTAGGGGCAGAAGAATGATTGCGTGCTCAAGTAATTACTGCATCCAACTCTGATGGGTACTTGACTCAATGCAAATCATGCAAACACTGCTTGACGATTGGATCCACTATTCTAGGGGGTCACATAAACAGGTAAACTCTACTTTATCTACACTATTTACCTTCAGTTTAGAGAGTAAAAAGTTGAATTTTTTTAATATACATTTGTTACACATTTTGACCCCACAAAATTAGCGGCTGAATAGTCTTATATATAAAAAAAAGTTAGTTATCTATGTGGGAGCAGTAGACGATAGCTTCCCCACAACCTGTTACTGATGTTCGTCTGCCCACACAGACGATAACTGAGATACGCTCACAGGGCGGTCCCTACCACGGGTGTTATCGTAAATGACGCAGCAAATTCTTCCCCCTGCCTGTTAGGGGTGTTGTGAGTAAACACAATTCTGGAACCAGGGCACGGGTCTCAACTTTCACGTCTGCGTGTCTTTCAATGATGAACGTAATACCAGTGACGATAACAGCATTCGTGAAATAAGTAAGAATTACTCAGCATTTTTATTTATTTATTTATTGCGTGCGAAGAAACTAAAAATTTAAAGCGCGAACACACGCATGCGCGTTTTCCAGGTCATACAGGGTCAAGGTGGTTCGTGGGTCAAGGTCTAAGATGCTGAAGAAAAGAAAACAGAGTTTTTAATTCTCCTATCACCGAAATTTTTTTTTTTAATATAAAAACTGATAATTGAGAAAATCTAAATCCAACAAAAACACTTAAGTCAAGGTCATTCTTTAAGTGCAAAGGCAAAGAATAAAATAAGATCTTTTTCTAACATTATTAATAAAGAACCAAAAAAAAATAATTTAAAAAAAAAAACGAAAAAAAAAAAAAAAAAACATCAAAATGTATGGTTTCTGCGTTGTTGTTTTTTTTTTACTGAAATTTCGTTTGCTATAGATTATTGTGATTGAAATCGTTAGAAATAGCGCAAAACCATGACCTGTTCAGTGGAGGGGGTCTGACTACAGTGATGGAATAAAAAGGAAGAGGTGGCAGTTTAGACTAATGACAGCATACTAGGTTGGGGGAGAGGGTGTATGAGTTTTTAGACGGAATAATAAGGATGAGGTCTTTAGTTGGAGACGAAACAATAAGAACAGGGGGGGGGGGTGGTGTACTTCTTTTATGATAGTGTTTGTATAACCAAGAACAAACTAAAAGGCAGAAGTTGTTTGATTCTGGAGTTGTCTCTCCTAGAAGAGTTGCTGTCTCCAGCTATCGAGCCTCTTCTGACCGGGGGTTCAAACTTGTATAGCAACCACGAGCTTTACCGACCAGATCACGCGAAAATACTTATTTATGTATGGCTAAAGTAAAACGTAAAATCGAAAGTAAAATGTGTATTAAAAGCCTGTGTTTGTTCCTATTTATCGACAGATTAACATATTACACATCGGTGTGCATTGTATTACAGCCGAGCAGTTTAAAATATCAATCGTTACATAAAACCGCTTCCGGTTTCTATGGCAACCGGGGGCCACTTCCGTTAGGGGTCAGCTCAGTACATGTTGCTAAACTGTAGGGATCAAAACAGATGTAGAGTTTAACGTTTCTTTTGTTCTCTGTGTGGATCATGGGGAGGGGGGGGGGGAGGCGGTGGTGACTTTAATGCTATTTCTAATGTGTTCTACCGTACTGCTAACTGCACGGTAAAGGATACAATAATATTATGATTGCTTTGTAGAGAAATGAAAGTAGATTTTTGGAGAAAAAATATGTAGACTGAACTGGTGGAATTTTCAGCTGTGTTTATTCGCTCACCCTGTACATATAACTCTCACCTAGTATTTTTTTTACATCAATTGTAATTAAAACTAATATATAATCCTTTTTATTCTAAATATTTGTATTCAAGTTTAAAAAAATATCCTTAAACCTAACACTAGCTAATTCAATTTCAAGCTCTATATAACCTTAACATATATATATATATATATATATATATATATATATATATATATATATATATATATATATATATATATATATAAACCAAACTGTAACCTCAACTTAACAAAAAGAAAAATAAGCTGAACCTTTACGAAAACCAACACCTGTCTCTTAATTGAAAATGTCAACAGTGCTAATATCGTTATGTGATTAATGCAATTCACTTATTTACTTATGTTGTTTCCACAAAATTCGTTTAAAGGACTGGGTGGCTTTGTTTCTCTGACGAATACCTACGGTTGAAACATTCGTCGTGTTTAAATACCCTCGTTTACGCACAAGCATTACACTGAGAAGGGGAAAGATGTTTATACTTAACTTTTAAGATAAAAAAAAAATGACCCATATACTTATAAACACAGGAGTGAGCTACATACTAGAATATTCTTTTCAAGGCCCCTCTCTGTTAAAAGTGCAAGATTTAGGGGTGGGGGGGGACTACGACGACTCACGCGGGAAAACCCGTATCAAAGAGGCGAATAAATAAGTTGGGGGTTGGGGGGGGAACCATGAAGGTCAGGGGGTAGACCATTAGGATTAGTGTGGCCTAGCAAAAAACACACCATGCTCAATCTACAGATGCGTTTACAAATCGAAATATTCCACGCAAACTGCGTTATTTAACATACCGAATCTGTTGATACGTAATACAATTGTGTTTAAAGAGATGTAGTCATTCAACAAAAGAAAATGTTTGATTTCCCAATACCATGTGTTGAGTTTTACTGCGTTCAAATACTTTGATTAAGATCAAATGAATGTGCACATAAAAGTAAAAAAAAAATGTAAACCTCATTTTTCCGGACCTAACAAATAATAGTACAGAAGAGGTAGAGTTTTATTATGTATCACATTGGTAGATTAATTAGGGCTCATCTATTAATGTCACTTGTTTTTAACAAACACAAAGAGATCGTGAATACATACAAAAAACATGCATCAACTAGAAAAGTAGGATACACGAAAGGATCAGTAAAGCAAGCATTATTTAAAAACCAGGATATGGATTTTATCCTGTTTTTTTCATTACCAATATTTGATGATGATATATATATATATATATATACTACTCAAGAGCAGAATCCATGTCCTGATTTCCAGCAGATATAAATGTGATTATAAGCATGCAAGATATAATTTATGCCGTATAATATAATAAAACAGGCACGTATTGAAAAAGAAGACCAAATTTAAAAAAAAAATGACCTATTCAACGTTCTTCAAGTTAATATCCTCAGGGTGATTGGGCAAGTCATTTTCTGAGGAAAGAGTTTAAGAACAAAGGGACGTCACTATCGTTTGTTATTTAAAAGGACGCAAAGTGTGTTTACGTTGTTTTATAAACGCATAAAAACATAAAGGGCATGTGTTTGATTCATTAATAATATTAAATCGATTTTTTACGTAGATTTAGGCTTCGGTAAGATACTCTACGTACATTAATTTAAAGAATGCAAATAATGCAAAAGAAAAGACCCTTTTATCTGAAATTAAGACTTTGTATAACAATTTCTTTGAAAATTATTAATTATTGTGAATCGACAGAAATTGGATGACGTTTTTAAACAACAACTAATAATTTAACAATTAAAAAGCAACTAATAATTACACACGAAGAAAAAAAAACAATAGGGCTGGTAAATAGGTCACCAACCAGTTCTATGGTTCATGCAGGTTTTATTGAGCCGTAGAACTGGTTGGTGACCTACTTACCAGCCCTATTTCGATTGTCACTAATCTAGTCGCAGCACAGTATCTCCCCCTATTAAATTCCAGCACCCGAGGTAAACTATCAAATTTGCGCACACCTCCTCCATTTATATATAATTAATCTCATGGACGATAAAGCCCCCTCCCCCACCCTCCCATTTTACTTGTCACTATCAATCAACAGTGTTGTATTGTGATGTCGCAATATGATTTAGGAAATCAAATCAGTATTCTACTATCTTAAGTTCGACTCAGTGATGCTTCTCAGACTGAGCATTACTTGTTTTTTTTCCGTTTGGCGCCCTTCTCTAGCTATGCCTCTGAACCTAGAACGTAATCTTTGCTGGATGCAATCGTTGCTTTACTTTATTTTATTTCCCCAACTTTTACTAAATTTACTGTTTGTTACATAAACTTTATCTAGTCAAAAGAAAATAAAGCAAATATCCCCGTTTTCAAACACTTCTGCAATAGATTGTTACATTTTTATAACATATAACAGATAAAGAAAATAAAGTTTATATTAAAATGAAAATAGTTAAATATAAATTGTTATACGTAAAATAAATTTAAAACGATTATTTAAATCCTTATCATCAATTAAATATGTCAAGATTAAAGCTATATATTTTCTTTTCTTTGAGGCAAAGCTCACCATCATCTCTAAACATATTAAAAGATAATTAAATTCACATAGTAAACGAGTGCTTGGCCTTGACTGAAAGCTTAAAAGTAATCTCCGACTAAATAGTTTTTACATGGTGAAATTAAACCAAAGCCCGGCTAACATGCATTGTACACGTAAAACCGATGAGTCTGTGCGTGTTTGGTTTATTTATGTGCGTAAAGGATTAAAAGCTAGCAGAAAATCTATGACATTAAAATACTAAACATAATCATAACGTTTGTGCAAGTATAAAAATATTTAAATAAACATTTCTAAATTAAATTTGCAACACATTTTATAAAACCTTGTAAAACATAACAATTAAAATAATAACAATTTTTAATTAGTTTTTTTTTTGGTTTAAAACTTAAATAGATTCCTCTAATGGCAATATGTATATACATCAACGTAAAATAATAATGATATATTATGGTATTGTCTGTATAATAAATGTGTTAACCTTAGTAGGGGTTGCTTAAATATGTGGTTACGATTTTATTATGTCTACTCAATGAAAAAAAAATGTATTAGTCTTTTAGTATTTAAAGAAAAGCTTACTTTAGATCTTACTATAACTTTAAAATAAACCTAAAGTAAGCATTGATAAGCGGACTGTCACAGTTGTATAATCTCTAACCTTAACCGAAGTGGGTTGGGTTAAACATTTTAGACGGGGGGAAGGGGGGAGAGTTGTAAGAAACAAATGGGCGTGATTTTCTGGGATTACTCACTCATTTTGGTTAGAGCCTCGTCCAAGTTGATGATTCCCTTGTACGGGTTCAACACCAGCTTGTACACAAGGGCGGCAACTATACCTCCAGCTATAGGCCCTACCCAGTAGATCTGTGGGAGACGGGACAGAGTGTTTTACGTCAAGATGGATAATAATACATATATACATATGTCTGTCTGTCTGTCTGTCTGTCTGTCTGTCTGTCTGTCTGTCTGTCTGTCTGTCTGTCTGTCTGTCTGTCTGTCTGTCTGTCTGTCTGTCTGTCTGTCTGTCTGTCTGTCTGTCTGTCTGTCTGTCTGTCTGTCTGTCTGTCTGTCTGTCTGTCTGTCTGTCTGTCTGTCTGTCTGTCTGTCTGTCTGTCTGTCTGTCTGTCTGTCTGTCTGTCTGTCTGTCTGTCTGTCTGTCTGTCTGTCTGTCTGTCTGTCTGTCTGTCTGTCTGTCTGTCTGTCTGTCTGTCTGTCTGTCTGTCTGTCTGTCTGTCTGTCTGTCTGTAAGTCTGTCTGTCTGTCTGTCTGTCTGTCTGTCTGTCTGTCTGTCTGTCTGTCTGTCTGTCTGTCTGTCTGTCTGTCTGTCTGTCTGTCTGTCTGTCTGTCTGTCTGTCTGTCTGTCTGTCTGTCTGTCTGTCTGTCTGTCTGTCTGTCTGTCTGTCTGTCTGTCTGTCTCTGTCTGTCTGTCTGTCTCTGTCTGTCTGTCTGTCTGTCTGTCTGTCTGTCTGTCTGTCTGTCTGTCTGTCTGTCTGTCTGTCTGTCTGTCTGTCTGTCTGTCTGTCTGTCTGTCTGTCTGTCTGTCTGTCTGTCTGTCTGTCTGTCTGTCTGTCTGTCTGTCTGTCTGTCTGTCTGTCTGCTAAGTGGAACTCACCCAATGATGTTCCCATGAGTTGGAAGCGATGGCTGAACCAAGCGATCTAGATGGGTTCATGCTAGAGCCTGTATAGTTGATCTAGAACAAGAGTTGAGTTTGTGTGTGATCTTAGTGTTGGATGTTTGTTTAAAAAATAAATTATTTCAGGTTAAAAGAAACTTAGGCTTTTATTTAATTTCTTTACGGCGAAAAGTTCTCTAACATAAAAATAAAGATAAAAGTTTGCTCTCTTCTTGAAATGGTAGAATTAAAACTTAATTAAAAATTTAAAAAATTAATTTATCTAATCATAATATTTTACAAAAGCTGAACAAACCGTATATAACTGTACTATCATTATGAACTCTATATTTATGTAAAATATGCAGTTTCCCATAAACATACTAAAATCAGCCTGTTTATAAGTGTAATACAACATCTTGCAACCAGAGTTTCTTTCAGGAATGTCATCTGCCCCTTCCCCTTTTTCCGGAGCACGACTACCGCCCCGCCCCCTCGGAAATAGTATATACGTCCAATACCCCCCCCCCCCCCCACACACACACATACATACACCAAAATTTCCAAGCTCCGTCACATAGAATTGCAATGTCTAAAATAAATCTTGTTCACCACTACACCCCACAATAGTTATTCCTGGCTTTTAAATTAATTTAATTAATTAATTTAATTAATCAATTAAACTTAATTAATTAATTCATAAACAACAAATTGTGATTACAAATGTAAATGTCCTTATTAGTTTTTGGTATGTTTTTTCTTTAATAAAATAATCGTGTTTTACATTTTGTATTTTAACGCTCATGAGCGACCTTTATGAAAAAAAAATCTACTCACCCCTGCCAAGTGACCAAGAGTGACGGTCAAGCCAATGAGAAGGGCGGGGCTACCAAAAGATGGGCGGTTGGGGTCAGTGGTGCCGAAGATAACAGCTACGAGAACAAAGGTCAGGATGAGCTCTACACCGAAGCCCTGGGCTGGGGTGACGCCATTTCCCAGACTGGTGACGGCGAGATTCTTGTGGAAGATGTGGGGGGTCAGGCTAGGAAGAGATGGAAGGGAACATTAATAGAAGGGTGGAACATATGGGGAACAAATGGGGAAGTAGCTGGGCGTCAGGCTAGGAAGAGATGCGAGGGAACATTAATAGAAGGGTGGGTGTAACAAATAGGGAACTAATGGGGAACATATGGGGAAGTAGATGGGGGTCAGGCTTTGAAGAGATGGGAGGGAACATTAATAGAAGGGTGGGGGTAACATATGGGGAACATATGGGGAACAAGTGGGGAACATGTGGAAGAAGCTGGGGGTCAGGCTAGGAGGAGATGGAAGGGAACATTAGTAGAAGGGTGGGGGTAACATATGGGGAACTAATGGGGAACATATGTGGAAGTAGATGGGGGGTCAGTCTAGGTAGAGATGGGAGGAAACATCAATAGAAGGGTGGGGGGAACATAATTGGAACAAATGGGGAACATATGGGGAAGTAGCTGGGGGATCAGGCTTTGGAGAGATGGGAGGGAACATTAATAGAAGGGTGAAATTAATGTAGAACATATGTGAAACTAATGTGGAACATATGGGGAACCAATGGGGAAGTAGCTGGGTATCAGGCTATGAAGAGATGGAAGGGAACATTAATAGAATGGCAGTGTGAATATATGGGGGACATATGGGGGAAAAAATGGGGAAGAAGTTGGGGGGTCAGGCTAGGAAGAGATGGGAGGGGAACATTAATAGAAAGGTGGGGGGAACATATGGGAGTCAAATGGGGAACCAATGGGGATTATTAGATGGGAGGGGGGATGTGGAACAAATATAGATCAAATGTGGAAGAGAGATGAAACAAAAATTGAAAAAAATTGGAACGAATATACAACACCAACGGAAGAAGACTGTAACACATATGCAACTCATATGGAACAGGAATGGAACAAAACGAACCAAACATTGTGTGAATGTCTCGAGTTTGGGTCATTGACTAGTCCTAGCAAGTCTCTGAGTCCACTCAACACTGATGGGTACCTGACTTAGTTAGGGAACGTAAAGGCAGCTGAACATACTTGCTGACCACATGCCCAGGTCACAGAAACAGGTGAGCTCTATTCAGAGGCGTAGCAAGGGGGAGTGGGCGGGGGGTACGTATGTCCCCGGGCGCCGACCTTAAGGGGCGCCAAAATGGGTTGGAAAATCAAATTGTAGTTTGAGAGAGGGGGGGGGGGGTGCAAATCGAAAGTTTGAGGGGGGGGGGGGGTGTGCAAATCGAATGTTTGAGCGGGGTGCAAATCGAAAATTTGCTCCCGAGGGGGCGCCAAATTGAAAGTATGTCCCCCAGGCGCCGGGAAGGGTCGCTAAGCCTCTGGCTCAATTTCATCTACTCTGTTGTCCGCCATTTTGAATGGGAGCTAAATCACAGCATAATTAATCTCTTAATTAAATAGTGACATACATCACATATTTAGATGAATCTAAAACAGCTATACTGAATTCTGTGACAGTAATTCTACATTACGAGTTACACTTGGCTAATGCTAAATATTAAAGGCCGATTCTAGTTGGAAAAAGGTACGCATGCGCAATGGAGAGAAAACTACCGCCTTCATTCGCGGCGATGTTTCGGATGATGCTGCGCATGCGTGTGTTTACAAACAAACCACAGAACCCTAACCGTATCCTTAACTCTAACCCTAAACCGAACCCTAACCCTAACCCTATCCTTAACTCTAAACCTAACCCTAGCCCTAGCCCTAACCCTAACCATAACCGTATCCTTAACTCTAACCCTAACCCTAAATCCCACCCCAACTCTAACACTAACACTAACCCTAAACCTAAACCTAAACCTAGCCCTAACACAAACCCCAGCGCAGGGCTATTAAGGTCACTGCGCATACTCAGAACTATTATTAAGCTTCGTATCTATTGCCGAAAAATCTTTTTCCGAGTAGTTACTTTGAATACTAAATGACTAAATTGTGCCCTTATTATGTTTTTTTTTTTTTTTTAAATAGTAGTAAGCTTATATTATATTCCAACAGACAGAGATTATACCAATCGACTTTGAGAGACGACAACGATGAAGTATTTGGTTATTGTTAAGAATGAGGTACGTAATAACGCGTTTGTAAGCGAAGAACTCAGTGGTACCCTCTAACGGAAATGGTACTCACCCCTTGAGCAGAAAACCTCCAAGAATGGCGCCAATGACTTGAGCCACGACGTATAGGACGGCCCTGACGACGGAAATGTTCATGACAACCGCCATGGCAACCGTGACTGCCGGGTTAATATGGCCGCCGCTAACATGGCCAATCATCTGGACTAAGGCCATGATGGCCAAACCAAAGGCCAGAGCTATCTGGAAACAAAAAGTTTATAAAAATATAAATATAAAAATAAAATAATTTAATGAACCAAAACGGTTATAAATAGGGCTGGTAAGTAGGTCACCAACCAGTTCTACGCTCAATAAAACCTACATGAGCCATAGAACGGGTTGGTGACCTACTTACCAGCCCTATTGAATATAAACACGGTTTGTAGTAAACTTCTCTTTGAAACCAGTGGATCTTAACCTGTGTTCGATCGAACCCCAGGGGTTCGGTGAGTCAGTCTCAAGGTTATGCTGAGGTCAGAACACACCAGTCTCATATGGTTCACGATCGGATTTTGTCAGTGATTTTGTCAGTGATTTTGTCAGTGATTTTGTCAATGATTTTGTCAATAGAATTGTTAAAAAGGTTAAGTGAATGCGCATATGAAACTGGTGGGGTTCGGAAAAAAGGTTAAGGACCACTGCTCTAAATAAACCGGGAGTGATCTCCCCTAAACTTTCTCGAATATTCTTATATAAAATAACAGGGGATGGGAACTCGGGCTATAGAAATTATTTTTAATCCATTTTAAATACTTAAAGTTTTAAAAATAGAATAAAATCTCGTAGACAAATTAATTGCACACCAAGTGAACGCTAAATAAAAAACGCATAATAGTGCGCAATATTATTAGTACTTTTAAAATTTAAATTAGTTTTTTGAGAAATCGGAAGTAGCGTAAAGTACTACTTCCAGTCAACGTAAATTACTCAAAATTTTATAGAAGGTAGAGAATTAGATCTTTTACTTACATGTGAAATATCATTTATCTATCTGAAATAGTACTCAAGTTATAGGCTTTTGAAAAATTCAAAGTTGAAAAAGTACCACTTCCGGTTGTCGGAAATCGCTCAAAAGTTGATACGGATCTACGATTTTGATAAAATACTTATATATGAAATTTCATCAACCTAGCTGTAACGGTACTTAAGTAATCGTGTTTACACACGGACAGACACACAGACACACAGACACACACACACACACAGACATACGGACAAGATTGCAAAATTATGTTTTTCCGTATCAGTGAGGTGTAAAACGTCGAGATTTGTAAAAATCTCGATTTTTTTTTTGCAAGATTACAATACTTTCTCTATACTTCGTATATACGAGAAAGTAACAACGTGAAGAGTTAACCATAGTTCTTTTCTTTGCGTTGTGATAACTCTCACAAATGGATGCTTCTGATCAAGATACAGTTCAAGATTGTGAACATTTATAAATGCATTAATAAAATGAATATGCTACGCTACTACATTCTATCTTTTTGTATCTGCATGGAATCTACTACTACTACTACTACTACTAGCTTTGTCTACAAATGCAATCCTACATTTAACCTAATTCTAAGTTTACTTTAGCCTTAACTTTCTGCTTCTTCTTTTCTTTTCTTAATTGTCATAATGGAAGAGATTCATAATTCTCTTCTTTCGTTAAGGATTATTTCATTCGTGCAAAGTAAATACAAACAGTAAAAATACCTACGAAAAACAAAATATGTACTAATAAAAAAGTATTTAAATTGTTTTTATGACGATACATTTCTTTTTTTTTTTTTGCAACGTTATTATACAGTACAGCAGTGGCGTCGCTAAGTCAGGTGTCGACCAGTGCGACACCTCATGATTTCACACCCACTCCCAAATATAACATAGACTAATATATATGGTTGTAATTTGTGCCTAATGGCGTAAATCTGTATGCTCATTACATGGAAAAAGCATCGTTTTCAATGAAAATTATTAGATTTTGGTGTCACCCCGACCCCGGTCGTTGACTATTAGTTAATCAAAATATTCAATAAAACCTGTTTTCCTCTGTACATTTTGTAATTGGTGTCGACCCCCCCCCCCCTTCACGCCCTTCGAGGATAGTTATAAAGTGTCCACAGATAATATTAAAGACGTTTACCTATAGCTAGTTATTTATGCAGGTGGATTAACTCTAATTAATCATAAATTCAACTGGCAAAATGCATTTTTACATTTAGATATTTTGCTATTTTTCGCTAAGTTCTCACCCCCAAAAATAGGAAGAAAAAAAGAAGTATTGAACAGATTATTGATAAAGCCACCAAAAAAAAAAATCAGAGAAAGTGCCCCATCTGAACTCTGTATACTACCAAAGGACACAAAATTTCGGAAAAATCAATTTTATTTGATTTTTATTAAACAATCTCCATGTTATTAAAAACAATAGGTGCAAAAATAAAAGTGTAGAATAATAAAATAAAAGAAACATCCATCCCTCATCTATACACCTATATTGTCATTCAAACACCCCCCCCTCCATTTTAAAGCTATGTATACACAGAAACACCCCCACCCCAAATAAATAACAGGTTACACTCCAGCCTGTGGGGTATCAAACCACGCTACCCACACAATTTCCACACACATTAACGTTCTTTAAACGTTCACACGCAGCTATTAAACGCCATATGGCTTCTTCAAGGCTAACATTTAAAACGTCACTACTAAAACATTCAGGATCACTCGCACTGTAATTACCTCCCTTCACCACTGTAATACACTCCCTTTAACCATGTTATTACCGCGCTTTCCAAATTATGAAACCCGGTGTCATTTATAATCTTCCGAAAACTCTTAGCACTTTTAATGGCATGGCTTATAGAACCACATAAAGCAATCAAGTCCATAAATTAGCAATCAGTGTGACGTATTTATTTATTTTCTTACCGCCGAGGAAAAGACCATTAGGTACAGAGTTATTCGACTTTACAGCTTTTGCGTCATAACGAAATAGGATGTGTTCATATTTTGAAACCCTTTGTTAAACGTACCCAATAACCTACTGTATATATATATATATATATATATATATATATATATATATATATATATATATATATATATATAGGCCTATATATATATATATATATATATATATATATATATATATATATATATATATATATATATATATATATATATATATATATATACATATACATACATATATATATATATATATATATATATATATATATATATATATATATATATATATATATATATATATACATATGTATATACATGTCTATATATGTATGTGTATATATATATATATATATACATACATACAAATAGATAGATGATATATATACATGTGTATATATAGATAGATAGATAGATAGATAGATGCCTATATATATAGGGACCTATATATAAATATGTATAGTTATGTATGTATGCATAAGAATTTTAGCTGTGTGTCTATGTATGTGAGCTGTGTGTGTGTGTGTCTGTCAAAGTTTTTATGATCTTACAAAGTTTTATTCAGCCTGTGAAGGTCTTCGTCTGTCTGGCAAAGTTTTGCGTCAAATCTGGGAGGGCTTTTTAGACACGATGACATTAACTGCGTTTTATTTTCGTCAAGTTTTTATTTTCATGACATATGAAAAAAGACACCTGTCTGACGAAAGTTTTGTTTGTTTTTCTCATCCCTAAACCCACACCCATACAAACCTAAAACAAACCTTAGCTCCTTAATCTATTTCTAATCCGTTATAATCTGCAACACGAAATATAACACTAACACAACTAAAGTTTGGCTTTGAATATATAGCCTACTTCAGCTGCCACCACCGATCCAACCCTTCTCTACATAATACAAATGTTGACATTTAAAAGTGGTAAAAGCCAACCAATATTCCCTAAATGCACGCCTCAGAAATATTTGCTGAAAAGGCAAATCAGGAAATTTGTGCAAGCAATTGTGTGACAATACTGGCGCCTTCCATACAGGGACCGCTGTCTATTACGCAATATGCTAATCAAAATATCAATGCGCCTGGCAAGGTTAATTAACACCCCGTGTAATTGCCGGTATTAACATATAATAATTCTTAAATGCTCTGATTTAAGCAGTGAATCTAAGATGAGTTTTACGTAGCTTAAGTTAGATTTATAACATTTTTGACAGAAGTTAATTATTATGTTTATGGTAATTATTAATTAAGTGAAGTGGTTTTGTTGTAGAGCACAGGAATACTAATATCAATGTCCAGAGTTTGGTTCCCAGGATAGAGGCCTGAGTTAATTGAGCCATTTTGAGTACCGGACTAAGATCGTAAACCAGAAAGATTGTTTAGTACTAATAATATAATTTTTTTTTACGCTTAGATAGAAGTCACACCGTCTATAATTACGGACTGTTACATATGAAATAGAGCATGTTTTTAAATTCTTGTTTACAATTTTACCACTTGATTTGTAAAGTTTCCGGTTTAGACCTGGCGGTTCATGAGACAAGTGAAGTAGAGTTCACCTGTTTCTGTGACCGTGGCGTATAAAGGTATAGGCCTAGTGTGGTCAGCATCATGACAAGCTACTTTTACTTTAGGAACTTATCAGAGCAGGGTAGACTCATGGAAGTTCTTTTGACTTGAACGAGGATTCGAACTCGAGACTTTATCAGTCTATCGACTTGATAGACAACGTAAAATAATTTTATTTTTAATTCAGTAATTGCAGATTATCACGGACAGTACAAAATGTAATGGAATAATTGAAATCCTATGCTCCACAAGGATTAATAATGATTAATAAAGTCAGAAATTGCAATATATTTTAGGACGCGGTTTTAAAAATTGGGAAAGAAATAAGAAGATTGTATTGAGAATTTTCATAAATCGGTTCTGATATTGACGATCGTTGAAATGTGTTTTTAAAAGACTGCAGAGCCCCACAGTAGGAGATAGGGCGGTGGTGGGGCCTACAGAATTCTATGCTGGTGATAAACACGTCAGTCAAAACCGGAAACAATTTTTATCAGATAATCCGAAAGTTCAGAACGAGACCAAAGGCTGACATAATTTGATATTTTGAATGCATACAGATTAAATTTTTATTTTAGGTTTTGATTCATACGATTTATTTTGTTGTTTGTTTGCCAAATTATAACAGCATTACTTAAACTAATAATTTAATTTAATTTTGCTTTTTCTATTATATTTTGTTTTTACTAGACTAAAAAAATTAATGTAATACGAATTACGTAAATTTATAACATTAAATTATCATAATTTATTTTTATGTTTTAATTTCAAAATCGAGGCACTTAAAATTAGAGATCTCTGAAACTAACTTTAACTAGCTTAGTCCTCTTTACTTTTGTGGATCATAACACCTCAACCATTTTCTTCCATTTAGTCCACCGCCCTGCACCCTCTCCCCCCCCCCCCCCCCCCCCCCGGGCAAATTAAAATTTAATAAATGATAACGTTTTGTTTTAAAGTTAAAATTAAAATTACAGCCTGAATTATTTTCAATCGAAAAGGAAAAGCTAAGGGGTCATCCATAAAAGACGTCACGCTTTTTTTGACGATTTTTACCTCCCCCCTCCCCTCCGTCACACGTCGTCACAAAAAGCCAGACCCCCCCTAAAATGACGTCACACCTCAACCTACAACCCCCCTCAAAATTGCAGTTGAATTTTTTTAAAACATCGATATTTTTCAAAAATCTTGTCTAAACTATTACAATTTATTAAAACAGTTATCTAAAACGCGAAATAACATCTAAAATTCGTTTTCTAACATTGCTTTTTTATAATGCAAAAGTATGACGTCGCAACATCTGAACCCCCCCCCCCCTCCCCCTCATCACACATCGTCACAAAATTACGGACCCCCCCTCCCCCCTACGAGTGTGACGTTATTTATGGATGACCCCTAAGCGTTGATGTAAGCTGGATGTAAGCTACATCAAGTTCAGACTAAAACCAACGTCACTCATTAAGATATCAATCCTATACTTTCTACATTTCCTGAGTCATTTGAGACGACAAAACAATGAAAAATTTAAAAACGAAAACAAAATCACACAACTCTCTACTCCTTTGTTGTCACACGGTACACGCTCAGAACTAATAGCCTAATAAATAAATTTAAAAAAAAAAAGAAAAAAAAAACTCATGTCAACACATTGAAAGACATGTCTGTGACGCGGTACGGGGAACAGCGACAGACGCAAGCCATGACGTCATAATACGACAGACGTGTTGCGCATGTGGAATTAATTCCTCATAAACCTGAGGGGGGAAAACGTTACTTCCCTTGAAGCACAGGGACAGGTTGAAAATATGTACGTCTGTAAATTAAGGACATGCGTACACTTGGACACATTTCACGAGACATTGTTATTCTTGGTGGCGGGAGGGAAGGTTGTTTATATGTAACATCACGTAATTTTAGCCCATATTATCCCCACTCCTAATATCCCACGTCAAGACACGCAGCCAAAATTTACAATCCCCTCGGCTATTGTAACAATACCACCAGAGATTTTAACAACGGTTTAAATTCATGTAATGCAGTCTTATAATAGCTTAGCCCTTCATAATGTATCAGTCCTCACAAGCCGATGATGAAAACTGTAATACTAAAGCGAACACACAACTGACGCTATAAATTACGTGTCTGAGGCGAAAAAAAAATTTAAAAAAATAAGTTGATTTAAATGTTTAAAAAAATTGAATAAAAAAAAATAAAAAAAAAAAACAATTGTTTGAGGACTGTATAGATATAGATGTTTGAAAGGGAAGAATGTTTGCATTGATGTGTCTCGTTGTAATAACATAACTTTTCCAATTGCTTAAAATGTGTAAAATAGATAAAAAAAAAAATACCAGACGAAGTAGGCTACATTGTACAATGTTTTATAGCAATCATACATCTTTGTTATTTCTTCTTCTTTGTGCTTAATTTTTAGTGTTGCTTGTTTTTGAACAAACATTTTCACACACAAAGTCTGCCTTTTTTTCACCAATTTCAATAAATAATGTATTATTTCTCAATGTCTCTAATGAGAACAGTGTTTCTTCCAGACTTTTTTCTCCGGGGGGGGGGGGCACTTGAAATCTTCGGGGGGGGGGGGGGGCGGTAAACTTTCTTCGGGGGGGCGGACACTGTTAAAAGTATATATTTTCTATATAAATTATATAAATTCCATTTCGTTCGGGGGGGCGGTAAAAATTTTTCGGGGGGCTTCGCCCCCCCGAAGAGATGCCTAGAAGAAACTCTGAATGAGAAGCCTACGATCAAACTATTTATCTGTGATAATATTGAAATAAAATCAGTGATATCATAATAATGATAATCTTTTACAGTTTTATCAATAAGTATGGTATTTAGAAGCTCTTAATATTAAAAATTTAATTTATTTAAAATAACAATGTATTGTGACTATAAACTATTTAATATTTCTTTAACATTTTTCAAAAATAGCATTTATTTCTTATCTAGTAAAATAAACCAAAAGGTTATGACTTTTACTAATTGTCCTACGTTTCTTTTTTTAAATTTGTAATATTTTTTATGCTGTAAGTAATGAGTTTTTTATTTCATAAATAGTTCTCGTGTAGTCGACTTTTGTAGCCTACTTTTCTTCAATTTTACTCATATTTATTTTGAAGCTGAACGCAACAGCTATAATATTTAAAAATTATGCATTTTATTACGTTTTCATGTAAATTTTAACCCATGCAGCTTATTTCACATCTATCTATAATCGTGTCATGGGACACAGTGACTTAGCGTTAGATAGCTGGCTAGCTAAACCGTTAGTCTCGAGTTCGAATCCGGGTTCAAGTCAGTAGACAGTCCATGAGTCCACACTTCTCTAATGGGTACCTAATCATGTTTGGGTAAGTAAAGTCGGCTGGGCATAGTACTGACCACATTATCTCTTCTTATGCCGAGGTCACAGAAACAAGTGAACTCTACTTCACTTGCCCGGTAGACCGTCAGAGTTGAAAGGGAACTTTACTATAATCTTGACATTACAATAGCTGCTCTCTTTCAGATAGGCCTCTACGCGTCGGCCTATGAAGACGTGCTCATGTAATCCAGCTATCGTGAAAGCTCGCGCACGTTCTCGGACCTCACACATAAACGAGAGTCATAAAATTACCAAATGTTACCGACATGACCCACAGATAACCTAGTCGATACATTTCATAACGAATTTTTAATGTAAAAAAATATTGTTTATATATTTTTTTAACTGGGTAGAGAGATATAGACGATATTAAACTTAATGTTGTTTTTATCTGCAGGTAGTGCTGTTGGTAGGTGTTGGGTGGAAGTGTAAATAAAGTTCAAGGCTTTGATTGTGGCCAGTATTAGGGGAAATAAAGCCAGCTAATAAAAAGTACGATCTATTATTATAAGATTTCCTTTTTCGGTGCTGAAGGTAAATAAGGCAGATGAAGTAGAGTTCATCTATTTCGCGAACAAAGCTTTTAACTTTCCCTAACGTGAGTCACGTACCCATCAGACTCGAGGTCCGAACTCTATACTTTCAGGTTAGTAATCGAGCCTCCTATCATCTGACCACTCCGCACCATTATCTATTTTATGGAACTACTAGAATTTTTTTTAAACAAAGTAAAACAGTCAATGCTTAGCCACCGAAATTACACTAATTCACACATTATGCGTTGATTTTGTGTGTATTAATAATAAAAAGAAATGCCCTTTTTACATGTGTTGCTCTCACCCCTACCCCACCTCTTGTAGTGTTACGGGTCAGTTGTAGGTCAGATTAGAATAGGTTAGAATAGTCTAGAACTAGGGGAGAGTGCGTGTGTGAGTGGAGTTCACCCTACTGTGTAGTTACCCCGGTGTGTTTATGTATTGTGATCCAAAGGTCGAATGCGGGTATAAAAGCGGGAGTGAACGATTTTAGGGGGGAGTCAGCGATTAGGACGAGGGCTACGCTTGAATGTATTTGAGACGGAATAAAAGTAATTAAAGTAGTCGAAAAGAGTTGTCCTTTATCTGAAACCAACCCGGAACGTAACATGTAGTATATCATCACAATAATTTGCCTCCCTTCCTATCCCCATCAGGATGTCAGAAATCATTTATAGCAGACCCCCCCCCCCTCCCACTCCCCCTCCAACTCCACCACCTATACTCTGGCCATGCACACATAACAATAACCGTCACCCACTGCACCAAGATCGATATCGATTAGACGATGTCCATACGGGATCAGATGAGTACGTTTTCAGCTCCCACCTGCCTCCCCTTCACACCTGTCAAGGTGATCTCCTGTCAAACGTGATCTTAACGTCAAACGTGATTGTAATCACGAACGTGATCAAAATGTCAAACGCGTATACCGTTAACAATTTTTTTTTTCAAAAGAAAGGCGAACGATATTTCTTGCATAGACGCGTTATAGAGGAGAATAAAAATCAAAGATGATAATAACAATCAAAGATGATTGATTGCTCATTAGAAACCACAGGTTTACGATGATAAGTAATGCAAGCTAGGTCAAAGGATTTCTTTGTGACTAATTTGAAGAAATTCAGGTCTCTTTTTCTTAAAAGATTTGAATTATTCTAGTTTTACATGCAAGCTTTTATAAATTTAATTTAAACCGATCTGCATCAAACTAGTGACAAACGTTCTTTTAGCTGAAAGACTTGGTCTACTTTGATCAGTGGCGTAGGCGGGGGGGGGGGGTTTAGGGGGGGTCATAACCCCCCCCCCCCATAGACCCCTCGGTATATATATAAAAAGTATGAGGGGGGTGCAAATCGAAAGTTTGAGGGGGGGGGGTGCAAATCGAAAGTTTGAGGGGGGTGCAAATCGAAAGTTTGTCCCCGGGTAAAAATTGGAACCCCCCTTGAGACAATCCTGGCTACGCCACTGACTTTGATGGTTATTGATGAAAAGTTTACAATACATATCTTTGGAAACGCTATGTTCGAAAAGTAAAACTTACAAACTGACTCGGTTTGTCACGAACGATTCTGCTAGTTTTTCGTTCTTAATTGTAATGGTGGACGGGATTTCTCCAACACAGTTAAGTATTACGTGTCAACAGTGTATGCGCCATTTGGCCCCTTGACTACTATTTCTATCTGTTTTTTCTTTCTGCATATGCTTCTCTCCATACAGAACAGACTACCTTCATTATGTTTAGTACGGTATCATTTTTCAAAATCTATATTCGATCATGGACGTAAGGATGGTATTTTGTTTTATTAAACTCGTACCAACAGGTGTATACAGCACCATCCTTTAAGCCCTAAATACTATCATGTATAAGATGGTATTTTTAATACATCTTTTACCATCAGTTGTAACATAGCACCATCTTTCAAACACTAATTACCATTATATTTTGGATGGAATTTTCCACCAACATCGTACCCATCTTTCACACCCTAACCCCCATCACGTACCGGATGGTATTTTTCATCAGCTTTTTACCATCATGTTTAATATAGCACCATCTTTCAAACCCTAACGACCATCATATGTTGGATGGTATTTTCCACCAGCATCGTACAGCTGGTACCCATCTTTCATACTGTAACCACCGTCATGATATCTCCTATCAAACACATACCATCAGGTGTAAGATGGTACCCATCTTTCACACTGCCACCACATCTCCCATCAACCAAGTACCATCAGCTGTCACCACCATCTAACATCAACCACCTACCATCAGTTGTAAGATGGTACCCATCATTCACAGTGTAACCACAATCTCCCATCAACCATCTACCATCAAGTATAAGATGGTACCATCCTTCACCCTCCACCACCTGTCACCCAAACCGTGGCAGACATTAGTAGAAAACACTCAACCATTAGACACTCGTACACCTACACAATTCTTCGTGACGTATCTTCTGTCCAGGTAAAGATGTTAGACTTAATCCCACACCTAATACGATCCCCCGCCCCCTTGTCGTAATTGTCAAGAATTACCTGTACAATTGTCAAGACCTGTTGCGAATACGTCATCTAGTTTCAACAGTTCCGAGTTTTAAAACAGCAAAATTTTGGATGATAATATCGTGTCAAGTTATTTATTTATCAATTTTTTTCGCGTTTAGAAATAAAGTGATGGTGAAGACTAGGATAGAATTAAGTTAACAATATTAGGTTAGGGTTAGGGTTGTGTTTGTGTAGGAATAGAAGCTGTAATCTTAACTTCATTACAACCTCTGGTATTTTTATATATTCATTCCTGAGTCGTATAAAAGAGTATAATTTACACATTTTTAATTATCGCAATTAGTAAAGTATCCACCATAAACTTGTCACAAATGTCTTGTAAATGGACATTTTATTTCTTTGTTTAAGTAAAAATTGTTTTAGTCGCATTTTGTACCGGTTTTAAAAGAGTATAAGATGATTTTTTTTTTAAAAACAACCTTTGCTTTTTACCTAATGTACTAAAGCTTATGTAAAAAAAACATACTTACTTTTTACAATAGATACAGCATATTTTTTAAACAAGGAATGTGGGTTTACTTTTAAATTTTAGCGACTTATAAACAAAGTATTAAGGTTATCAGAGGTATAATCAGCAAAAATGATAATCAAATTGGTTTGTATTATAATTAATTAAATTGTTGTTATGTTAAACTCTTCTTATTTATAACCGATTATTTTTTTCTTTCAATTGAAAAAAAAAAGATTGATCCCGATTGAAGTACCCCACCTGTCTATCTGAAGGCTCTGAGTGCACACGACCCATTTCATTGATTAGGAAAAATGGCTAACTCCCCATGGGATATGGGAAGGGGAGACAATGAGTGTTTATCTACATGGGAAGTGGGTTAATCCTGTAAAGTGCCAGCTTAACGCCATAACTTGACAAACTGAACTGTGTCAGTAATGTAACAGGGGGGAGGGGGCGGGGGCTTTATATGTCTTTATACGCCGAGGTCACTGAAACACGTGAACTCTACTTCACTTACTCCGTGGACCCTCAGGTTCGGAAGGAAATAAAAATTTTTTTTATATTTTACCTCCTTCCAATGCTATTTAACACTCAGTCCACCCATATATATATATATATATATATATATATATATATATATATATATATATATATATATATATATATATATATATATATATGTATATCTATATAAATTTATATATATATATATACATTTTTGTATATGTTGTATCTGTCAATGAATTTAGTAAATAAAGAATACACTGCCATTAACACTTGAGCCAATCAAGTTACGTCATAAAGGAGCGTTTTGCTCGACTTTTTCTGACCTTGACCTTGACAAAGTCAAGGTGATCTACTGAGAGGAATCTATAAAAAAAAATACACGAGATGGAATGTCCCCTTGTAATTTTATGTGTCGTTTGCCTAATAATTTCCTACCTCCCAGTTTATGACAAGGCATTAGCATAATTTATTCCTGTTGTCTGTAAAAGGAAGCAGTTCTACAGCTCCAATCTGCAGTGGTACCTGACTGGGTTACGTCTATGACCGAAAGGTGACGATTTCATTATCGCTACTCTACGGTAGATGCAGGTGTAGTAGAGTCAGGCAGTCATTATTCGTAAAATTAACGAGTAGTTTTTGGACAGCTCCAATGATTTTCAATATATATGTATATATACATATATATATATATATATATATATATATATATATATATATATATATATATATATATATATATATATATATATATATTTATATATATTTATATATACATATATATATTATGTATGTATATATATATATATATATATATATATATATATATATATATATATATATATATATATATATATACATGTATATATATATATATATATATATATAAATATATATATATATATATGTATATATATATATGTACAATGTATTATGTATGCATATATAGGGCCTATATATATTTATTTATATATATATATATATATATATATATATATATATATATATATATATATATATATACCCGTATATATATATATATATATATATATATATATATATATATATATATATATATGTATATATATATGTACAATGTATTGGTCCTGTACATTGTGTGTGTAATGTATGTATGCATGTACGTATATACATATATATATATATATATATATATATATATATATATATATATATATATATATATACATGTATATATATATATATATATATATATATATATATATATATATATATATATATATATATATATATATATATATATATGTATATATATATATGTACAATGTATTGGTCCTGTACATTGTGTGTGTAATGTATGTATGCATGTACGTATATACATATATATATATATATATATATATATATATATATATATATATATATATATATATATATATATATTATAAGTGACTATAAATCATCTATTAAAATTCCTGAATTTTGTTGTACCATACTGACAAGCCCAAGTACTATCTAAGTTACTTTCAATTGGTTAAATAATTGGCGTATGAATATAAATATGTTTATTATAATTTTTAATATCCACTTTAAAAAATAGCAAGCTTGCTTTTGTAGTCTAAGTCCACCCATTATAATGACTATTTATTGCTTAGGAATTGACGATTTGGTTGGTCAAGTACAATATAAGTTATCTAATATTTCAAGGAGCAATATATCAAATAAATGGCTGCTTCATAAGGGTTGTAAAACATTTTACGGTCGAGAATTTATGTCATTTTCTCTCCCCCTCATAAATTATTTAAATATTTAAACCTTTAAATCATAAACGTGCTACAAGTAATAATTTACCTGTTTACCCGTTGGGTTAAATCTCCGTTTAATGATACTTAATAAAATTGGTTTTATGCGTTTTTTTATGATGCTTAATTTTTTTTTTTTTTTCTCGAGATGTTTGTTTTATAATTTTAACAAAACCATGTCTTGCTGCTTGCATGGAATGTTAAGTGAGTTCGTAGAATATCGTAGTCAACACTTGCATAACTCATTTCATAAAACTGCTGTATTCTATTTTTAAAAAAAAATATATATGGTTGTAATAAAGTAATTGTGTCTGCATATTAATATGTAGTTGTATTTTTTTTAAATAAATGTATACATTTTATATTCGGTAAATTTCCACGGGGTGTGTGTGTGTGCGTGTGTGTGTGGACATAGCACGTGACTGATAACCTTAAAGTACAAATCCAGATTTTGTTAACAAAATTTTCCATCATGCAGAGGTCACACTGTGTGAGATTACCCCCCCCCCCCCTCCCTACCCCTTCGACCCACCTCTATCACCAACACCCCGACCGCCGCTTTGCTCGTATCCACAGCATACACCTTGATATATTGTGTGTTTTTTAAATCGTAAATATATAACCAAGTTACAGAAAAAATAATTTAAGCCAAACAATAGTTTTGATTATCTTATTTAATTTAATCGTTCTACCTTACATTCGACCATCTTCATAAATAATGATCTGAGGCCAAATAAAGGTTTTAGTTTTAAGTCAATTATCTTATCTTATTAAATCTCCTGACCTAACCTTCAACTAAGACCATCTTCATAAATAATGATATACGCCAAATAAAGGTTTTAGCTTTAAGTTGATCATCTTATATAATTAAATCTGTTGACCTAACCTTCAACTAAGACCATCTTCATAAATAATGTTCTGAGGCCAAAAAAAATATTTTTTAGCTTTAAGTTGATTATCTTATATAATTAAATCTCCTGACCTAACCCTCAACTAAGCCCATCTAATGTTCTGAGACTAAAAAATTGTGTTTTAGCTTTATTTTATCTTTATCTAATTAAATCTCCTGACCTAACCTTCAATAGGGATGATATGGTCTCTTTTCTCCACAAGGGGTCATCCTTATATGACATGACGGTCTTTTGAAATGTCTTGTATTCTCCCCTCCCTACATGTTAATACACCCCCTTCCCACCCACTCCCGTCTCGAAAATGACGTCTACTAAAACTATTTACCTCCACCCCCCCCCTACCCTACTCCCCACAGTCATGTACCGTCACAAAACACCTCCACCCACCTCCCACCCCCCTATAATTACGGCTCACAGTTACAACCAAGACCTAACACTCCCTCCTCCCTAGCAGTGTGACTTCGTGTATAGAAGGTCTCCGAAGGGTCAGTCAGAATTGTATTCATGCAAATTTTCCAAATAAGATAGTGTGGTCGAGTGGGTAGAGCAAACGATGCTCACAAGAATTCAAACCTCAGAGATACACGGGCGCTCACTCTCAAATCCAGTCATCTGCCCCTAGAGCTCTCGCGAAAGACTTAGTTTTTTACTTTCTCCTATATACGAAGTATAAAGAAAGTCTTGTCGAAAAAACAATAGTTTTGCAATCTTGTCCGTATGTCTCAGTCTGTGTGTGTATGTGTGTGAGTATGTGTGTGTGTAAACACGATAACTTGAGTACCGTTAAAGCTAGGTTGATGAAATTTCATATCTAAGTGTTATATCAAAATCGTAGATCTGTTTCAACTTTTGAGCGATTTCCGATTACCTGAAGTGGAACTTTTTCTACTTTGAATTTTTCAAAAGCCTATAACTTGAGTACTATTTTAGACAAATAAATGAAATTTCACATGTAAGTAAAAGTACTAATTTTCTGCAATCTATCAAATTTTGAGTAATTTCTGTTGACCGGAAGCAGTAATTTTTGCTTTTTCCGATTTCTCAAAAAAAAAAAAAGCATGTGAATTTATAAAATACTAATAATATTCCTCACTATTATGCACGTGTTATTTGGCGTTCACTTGGTGTGCAATTCTTTTTTCTACGAGTTTTTATTCTATTTTAAAAAGTTTAAGTATTTAAAATGGATTAAAAATCATGTCTATATCCCGAGTTGCCATCCCCTGTTGTTTCATATAAGAATATCGAGAAAGGTTAGGGGAGATCACTCCCGGTTTATTTGTTTATTTTTTATTCTTCTAGGTACATCAATGTATGTTTTTAATTGATCACCCCATCGTCACTCCCTTACACACCAGCCCAAACACACATACCTTTCGGTCACTTTTCTTCTTTTTTTTTGTTTCTTTAGACATGAAAGTATTACAGTTCTCATCATTTTAGCTTGTATACATTTACGTATTTGTTCGCCTATTTTTATTAAGTACTATTATAAAACTGCAATTACTAAGCTAAAAATAAAACAATTATACTTCAAGTCTCTAGGAGGTAAACCCGAAAGTCTCGAGTTCGAATCCGGGTTTGACTCAGGTTAAGGAAAGCCAAGACGGCTGGGCATAGTGCTGACCACACTATTTCTTCATATGCCGAGGTAACAAAAACAGGTTAACTCTACTTCACTTGCCTCATAGACCGTCAGATTTGGAAGGGGAACTTTACTTACTATAAAATATGCAAAATAATATATGTATTTATTATGTGTATATACTTGATGGTATGTAGACCATAATATTGTTCACGCAGCGAATATGTCTAGTGAAAATATCAACACGTGTCTTTAGAAAAGGTTATACATAACCCCTTGCAAGGATTATTGCTAGGATTAAAGAAGACAGCTATCACCGCGAGGGACCTATATATTGGCACGAAGTCACACGTCGCTCTTTTTGTGATACGACTTAGGTTTTGAAAAAGGGAGACTATTCCTTACAAAGGACGCAGGGAGATAAGCGGTGTTTAGATTTTTCTTTTCTTTTTTTTTTAAAATAGGCTTGCAATGCGTACGTAAGAATTCTGAATGTAGTCTGCAACCATTGCAAACATTCCCGTGCCACGCCTGTAGAACTAAGTGACGCTGGAACTCAACTGTCTAAAAGTTTCTTTTTAAGTTATCACAAAAAAAAATATTGTTCTAGGCCTAGATAGTTTAGCGAACCTACTACCCAGTTAACCCGCAATACTAATAAAATTAAACTGGACCAATGGTCTATCAGTTCACGACACCACTTCATGTTCTAGGGGGCGCTCGTTAGGTCACGTGTCGATGGAAGTGACGTATGCAATTGTAAACAATAAAACCATTTACAGATGTTATGACCTGTATTTTAAATTTGATTTTTTTCTCAAAGCAAACCAATACTAAAATAGGTGCACAGAAAGACTATTAAAATTATGATTTAAAACAGTTTCGAATTAATACAGTCATTATTGATCCTTATAAGTTTAACTTCGTACTTATTGTATAGTATAAAATAAAATTATTATAATATAAACATACACAAGTATATAAATATATCACGTATTATTTAATTTTGTTAAAATACGGTGTTTTGTAAATGCAATACATTGTATAACATTTTACATTTATTTATAGTTATATTGTAAAATAGTTTAATAGATATGTTAATAATCGATATGTTATATCTAAACCAACATACTCACAAATCATACACCCACATAAAATATATAACATATATACAATGTGTATAAACATATAGGCCTATAAATATATATATATATATATATATATATATATATATATATATATATATATATATATATAAATATATATATATATATATATACATATACATATATATATAATTAAATGTGATGTAAGGTGGTGCACATCATATGATGTGCTCAAGTATAGAGTACTACGTCATAGCAGACCTAGAATACCCTTAATAGATTTATGGTAGGGCCTGCTTTATATCTTTACAACTAGGATACAAATTTAATGTCACTTTGACGTAACGAGAAAACCATTAATTGGCAAGCCCCATTTTTGTTTTTTGTTTTACCTTTCCTTCATTCTATTATGCCAGTCCTTCATTCTAATATGCCGATCTTTCAATCTTATATGCCGATCTTTCAATCTTATATGCCGGTCTTTCATTCTAATATGCCAGTCTTTCTCTCTAATATTTCGGTCATTCTTATACCGGTCATTCTTACATGCCGGTCTTTCAATCTTATATGCCGGTCTTTCATTCTAATATGCCAGTCTTTCTCTCTAATATACCGGTCATTCTTATACCGGTCATTCTTACATGCCGGTCTTTCAATCTTATATGCCGGTCTTTCATTCTAATATGCCGGTCAATCATTATTATATGCCGGTCTTTTATTCTAATATGCCGATCTTCTAATATGCCGGTCTTTCTCTCTAATACGCCGGTCTTTCTCTCTAATACGCCGGTCTTTCTCTCTAATACGCCGGTCTTTCTCTCCAATACGCCGGTCTTTCTCTCTGATACGCCGGTCAGTTGAGACAATAGTTTTTTGGAGAGGCACATTTAAGTTTCTTGGGCTTATGTCATGAACAGCATTGTCACCATGAGAGTTAGATGTCATAAATGTCAAATGTCATTCTTATCACACGACGCAGTGAAGATATCCGTTTGTCTTTAAATTCTTCACTTTTCGTTTTAGCACTTCGCAAATAAGACCTTCATTGCAATTCCAAAAAACCCGATTTTAGTCCAAGGCAACAAAAATTCGACCTTTGCGCGTCAAGATTGTTTTGTGTTGTGTCTATATATGCCAGATAATGGACGGCTGACAACAGAGCGATAATGGCACTAAAATGGCTGTCAGTTGGGGGTAGTGACAAGTGACACGTGACGATTGAATTATGTCAGTGACTGATATTTCTCCGCAAGCTTGTGTGTGGGGCGGGGTGGAGATTGGCGAGGTTGTCTGTGTCGCAGACTGTTCGACCTCAGTAAACTTTTCTAACTTGCGACCGATTTCAGGCTAATCTGAGTCAACTTTTCACATTGTTGTCAGCTGTAGACAAGTCTACAAACGCACTGGTGTCAGTGTCAGACGCGTTTAGCATTCGTCGACTTGTCAAAAATATAACAACCA
Organism: Physella acuta; assembly: GCF_028476545.2. Taxonomy (NCBI): domain Eukaryota; kingdom Metazoa; phylum Mollusca; class Gastropoda; family Physidae; genus Physella; species Physella acuta. Next base: position 1,055,552 of record NW_026732575.1, read on the forward strand.
GTTTTAGTCAAAGTTAACCTTTATGACAGACATATAAATAGCTTTCGTTGTGCCATAATTCGGTCAAATCGCGAATACGAACTCTATTATATGTTTGTAATATTTCAACGTGTTACGTTACTTAACTAAATAAAGCAAAGAACGAAATACATGGGCTGTCTAAAATCTTCAAAAAGTTTAAAAGTAAAGTTCCCTTTTCGAACTCGACGGTTCATGGGGCAAGTGAAGTAGAGTTCGTCTGTTTCTGTGACCTCGACATATGTTGGTACGGTGTGGTCTGCTCTATGCACAGCCACCTTTATTTTCCCTAACGTGAGTTAGGTACTCATCAGAGCTGGGTGGACTCAGTGAACTTCTACTGACTTGAACCCTGATTCGAACTCAAGACTTTAAAGTTAGCAATCTAGCCAGTGGCGTAGCCAGGAATTGGTCAAGGGAGGGGTTCAAAAATGTTTCCATACGTATATAATTATATATATATATATATATATATATATATATATATATATATATATATATATATATATATATATATATATATATATATATATATATATATATATGACTATATTTGACTTTATATATATAGGGGTCGGGGTCCATGGGAGGGGTTATTATCAACTTCTAACCCCCCCCCCCTTGCCTACTCCACTGAGTCTAGCGGTCCAGTGTATAGTCACAGATTTAAAATGAATGTCTAAATTATAATTTTAACTGAGTAATTATTATATAAAATGTCAATTTATAACAATGGTACAACCTATATACCAGTATCATGCACATTAAAAAATCGATTAAAATGTGATTTTTCTCCCCATGTAAACAAAATAAAATCTCTTTTGTAAATGTATAGATCCGTTTCTTTTTAGTAAATTTATGGCTCTAATGTTTATTATGGTGTCTTGGACAAACAGGTTGAATTTACTTCATCTGTCACATACACAAATTTAGTTTCGTACCGACTTTTAGATGATTTCCGATAACCAAAAGTGGTAGTTTTTACTCTACTTTCTGTTTCTCAAAAGCCAGTAACTAGCACCCCGTTTTAATTACGTTGGCAAAATTTTACATACAATTACTACATGAGATGCACAGGTTTCTTTCAACTTTTGTACGATTTCCGGTAAACAAATGTGAGACGTTACTCTATTTCCGTGTAAACACTATAACTTGAGTACTATTACGGTTTGGTAGACGAAATATCATATGTAAGTTAAACGATTGTAAATTATTTTCAACTTTTTTAATGACCTTCGATAATGAAAGCTGTACTTTACTCTATTTCCGGTTTCTAAAACACCGATAACATAAGTACCGTTTTATTTAAGTAAATACAATTGTAAACATATATACAGATATACATATCTTGATTCAGTCAAAATTTGAGTGATTTTCTGTGACTGGAAGTAGTAGTTTACGTTGTTTCCTGATTTCTCTGAACTATCAGTTCTACTGACCGATTCGTTTCAAACGTTTCACATAGATCTAAACTCAATGGCAATGACATATGACATTAAATTAATGTTTACTTTACTAAATGCTAATATTCCTCTAAATATTATAAGTTTTATTTTTTGGGTGAGTAATTATTTTTCTACTTGATTCAATTCTATTTTTAAACATTAAGTATTAAAATATTAATTTAAAAAAAAACACCATTTCTATTCCGTAATCGCAATGAAAGTGCGTATATAATTATATAAGAAATTTTAGGGGAGATCACTCCGCTCTATTTTACTGGAGTTTATGTATTTTAAAGACTTGTTTTTTACTTGAGTTTATGAATGTTAAAAACCTTTTGGCTGAGTTTTTTTTTTACTTCTACCACACGTCCGCCCATAGCTTATCTCCCCCCCCCCCTCCCCCATAACTTTTTGTGTAAATTGTCACTGGGTTTGTTGTGACGACTTTACAGGGACACCAGCGAATTAAAAAAAATCTGGGCTGCCAGCTAGTTACATGTTCAGTTATCCAGCAACAAGGAGAGCGGGAGGGGGGTGGGGGTGTGGTGCTGAGTGAAATTAAACATTGCAGTAGACAAACTGACGTTTTAACTGATGTGTTTACTTTTTTAAATATGTGTGTTTGGACGTGTGTTGATTGGAACTGTGTTTGCCTGCATGTGTGTTGGTAAAAATGTAAGGCTATTTCCGTCCATCTCTTAGCAACCTGCAATGCTAATTAATATGGCGTGTACACCACCTTAAACAACGTTATGTTTCATGTATAACCTATTTTCGTCTTACAAACATCAGAAGTTTTTATGGGAGAGACGTTGCTAACTTAAAATGCCCGAAGAAATTTGACTAATGCCAGGGAGGAAAAAAAGAGTATTACATAAGTTAATATGTACAGACAGACAGACACACATACACAAACACATACACACACACACACACACACATATATATATATATATATATATATATATATATATATATATATATATACATGCCTACTTCTACATTTAGAGAGATTGCAGCGTTGGTAAATAGTTTCATTTGTTTAAATTTAAATATATTATGCCTTAGTTACTTCCCCTTCAAAATATTTCAACCAATCACGGGAAGCAACTTACGGAAAAAAAATTCTAAACGTCGATATAGTAATACTAAGTTTAAAAACATGCAAGGGATTACTACTTGTATTACACTAAATATTACTTATAATATTTTTTGCAAATATTTTTTTAAATCGATGAATATTTGTAAAAGCATTATTTTTGGTTTGCTCCAGTTAAAATAGAAAACGATTAATTAAATCGTATGATTGACTTGTAAAATTGTCATTTTTTTTAAGTTAAATAATTAATGACCTTCTAATTGTAGATGTCAACGTATTTTGTTTGGGAAATGACATAGGCAGCTTTTATAAAGAAACGCTAGCAACATTCCAAGGAAACAAAAGCATTATTGGGGAAGACACAAAAAAAATATACGACATCCTAATCAAACAACAAGCGACACCCTTATACACGAGAATTAGTTGGGCCAGGGAACACAATATAATAGACATTAAAGATACATTTAGAAACCTACATAATAAACGCATTACACCAAAAGAAAGGGAAGTAGCATACAGACTGATTTTTAACACAACTCCAGTTTCACGAAATACAAAGTCAAATCAAAATGTTAAAATAACATGTCAAACGTGTAAACAAAATATACAAGAAACTGAGAAACACATTTATTTAGATTGTATATTAGTACAGAAAACAAAGCAAACACTTGCGAAAATATTAAACACCACCAATCAAACAGCCACAACAAATAAAGCAATCACACTTAATTTAATTAACACGACTAGACAAAGAACAGAAGACGAAAACAGACTAGTAGCAACGGCTATTTATAGATCGACTATATGGCAAATTAGGAACAAAGTCAGATATTTTTACACAAAATACACGGACATCGAGTTAAAAGAAATATTTCAAGCAAAGCTAAGACATAGACTGGGAACTCTCACTTAACTGAGACAAAAAAGAAATATACAGGAAATAAATAAATAAAGTATTAATTTTAATTTAGACAGTCTCAAGCCAAACATCACTCGATCAGCCCCCAAGTAAATTAACATTAGAACAGTCTTCTGTTTCCCGGGTTTTAAAATGCACAACCTGAATGGTAGAAAGAGATACCCACCTCAACCCCCCCCCAACACACACACACACACACACTCCCCCCCCCCCCCACTCAACCGGACTGGCGGACATTTCAATGTAGCGTGCCCTCATTGCCAAGGGTCAATTTTATGTCATGGAAAGTTTTGGAATGATAGATCAGTACGTGATTACAGAGACACTTCTCCCAAGGTCGTTTCTATTTCTGTCCATGGGTGGCTACAGTGTGAACTTTTGACTCCGCAGCACACTAAACTAAGCAGTGAAGAGAAACCTAGTTTGCACACCTTATTTTAATCTAGCTCTTATGCCATTTTATTTTTTTCCCTTTGATTATTATATATGCAATTGATGTTCATTGTTCATGTCTTTGATGCTATGTAAAATCTATCAAATATATTATTATTGCTGATTTAAATGTTTTAAACAATGGAATTAATAAAAAATAAAAAAATAAAAAAAAATCTACCCCCTCCTCTCTCCCCCTCTATCCACTTTACCCTCAGACATGATAACCCCACAATCCCTTTAACTGTTCCAACGACCCCACCACCCACCGCAACATCAATATCCAGAACTTATTTAAAGTTCTAAATCTTGTCTCTTTCCCCTCATCTTTCACACTGCAACCTTTTGAAAACTCAATGCGACCACTACAAAACCCTTTCAACTAGTCAACTTAAGTTGTTTCCCTACATAGAAAAAGCTTCACTCTCCCATTGACCCTCTCTGAAAAATTTCCTTTCCTCTCCCCACCCAGACTTCTGACACTTTCATTTGACCTTCACCCCTTTTTACTGTCATCCTTTGAAAAAAATTTTATAATCAAATACATGACATCATGTAAATATTCATTATGTACATTTGCAAAACCTTTCGTTTTCATTTGGTGTTCAAAATTATGTTAAAAAATTTGATGTTGATGTACTTGTTTTAATTGCAAATAAAAGTATTTAAAAAAAAAAAAAAAAAAAAAAAAAAAAAAAAAAAAAAAAAAAAAAAAAAGTTAAGATAATTTCTACTTTTAAAAAAATTGTTCTACAATTAAAAACTTCTTTAAAAATTGAAACGAAGAAAGTTTCTTTTATTATAAAAATAAATTAGTAAATGAACCGCATTTAATAATTTATGTAAACATCTAGATGTAGATACCACTAGTTTACGAATAGCATCAATCCGTCCGTGGAAAACAATATACAAAAAAATGGTACCCTGTGCATACTCCCCTTTTATCAACATTAGTATGTAAAATGTTATTAAGTATTGCATCTTTTTTTTTGTTTTGCCTGTCTTCACTTTTATTACTTTTTGTTGTTTTATCGTTATCTAATAAATATATGAAGGATATAAAAAAAAAAAAACCCACAAAAAAGAGATAGACTTTATATCTACCAATCAATGTTAACCAGTGTTTCTTCCAGACTTTTTTCACCAGGGGGGACTTGAAATTTTCGGGGTGGGGGGGGGGCGGTAGACCTTCTTCGCCCCCCCCCCCCCCCGCCCTCCCCAGAAGAGATACCTGGAAGAAACTCTGACGTTAACACGGCCACTGTACAGCTCCAAGAGGAAAGAAGCCTAACCAAAAAAAATCATAAAAAACGTTTTAATAACAAGCTTTTATGTAATGATGCACTAAAAAGTAGAAAATAAATTATAGACTACTATTTAAATAACTATAAAGAAAAGCGTGGGTGTCTTCCTTAACATTAGTAAAGGTATCCAATAGATACTAAAGTGACCCACGCTTTTCTTTATAGTTATTTAAATAGTAGTCTATAATTTATTTTCTACTTTTTAGTGCATCATTACATAAAAGCTTGTTATTAAAACGTTTTTTATGAATTTTTTTTTCAGTACTTTACATGTTTTATTTACAATAGAGTTACATGACTAAAAACCATTGCGCGCCTACTGAACATCACGTTCAGTAGGCGCGCAATGGTTTTTGAACGCAGCCATTACGTGATGGCGCAGCTATTGAAGCTGATGACGCGTGTGGTGTGGTTGGCTAGACATGCCTACTAATTCGGTCCAAATTTTTATTAATTCATAAAAAATTAATTACGCATCCAATTAAGTCAAATTTAGTTTCAGATTGCATTGTCTTCATGTCTTGACCCACGTGCCAACTGTGAATCGTATCGGTCAAGTAGAACTGTCCGAATTTTCACTCCTGCGTTTCCGTCTAGACAGACTGACGACAGACTGACGAGGAAGTGAGTTAAATAAAAGCTTGTAAAAAAAAATCATAAAAAACGTTTTAATAACAAGCTTTTATGTAATGATGCACTAAAAAGTAGAAAATAAATTATAGACTACTATTTAAATAACTATAAAGAAAAGCGTGGGTCACTTTAGTATCTATTGGATACCTTTACTAATGTTAAGGAAGACACCCACGCTTTTCTTTATAGTTATTTAAATAGTAGTCTATAATTTATTTTCTACTTTTTAGTGCATCATTACATAAAAGCTTGTTATTAAAACGTTTTTTATGAATTTTTTTTTCAGTACTTTACATGTTTTATCTACAATAGAGTTACATGACTAAAAACCATCGCGCCTACTGAATATCACGTTCAGTAGGCGCGCAATGGTTTTTGAACGCAGCCATTACGTGGTCGTGATGGCGCAGCTATTGATGACGCGTGTGGTGTGGTTGGCTAGACATGCCTACTAATTCGGTCCAAATTTTAATTAATTCATAAAAAATCAATTAGGCATCCAATTAAGTCAAATTTAGTTTCAGATTGCATTGCCTTCATGTCTTGACCCACGTGCCAACTGTGAATTGTGTCGGTCAAGTAGAACTGTCCGAATTTTCACTCCCGCGTTTCCGTCTAGACTGACGACAGACTGACGAGGAAGTGAGTTAAATAAAAGCTTGTAAAAACATCTCTCGTCCCGCATTTAATTTCAATTTTATTTTTACTGCATTTAATTGTGAAAACCACAAAAAAATACTATTATACAATTAAGCATAATCAAAACTTACTTAAAACTTAATTAAAACAAGTGTTAAAAATATTTCAAACATGACCTTCAAACCCGATTCCCATACCTATTTGAACTACATTTAAGTGTAACTGTTAATTTGATTATTTTTTTTTACTTAGAAGATCGCTTATAATTTGATCCTATATCGTTCAATAGAATGTTTACAAAACCTGAATATCTACCCCACTAAGTTGTTGGCCGCTGGCCTTTTGTTTGATAAACATTAAAAGTTTAAATAGGTCAAATGGGGTCAATGTCAAAACATACACAAGTGACCTACTCAGAATGGCGTTCGGAAAAGTGTTGAAAAAAACTAGGCCAATGGGCTTCGCTGTTGATAGGATATGACTTACACGTGTATTTTATATACATATATATATATATATATATATATATATATATATATATATATATATATATATATATATATATATAGAGAGAGAGAGAGAGAGAGAGAGAGAGAGAGAGAGAGAGAGAGAGAGTGAGAGAGAGAGAGAGAGAGAGAGAGAGAGAGAGAGAGAGAGAGAGAGAGAGAGTGAGTGAGAGAGAGACAGAGAAAGAGAGAGAGAGAGATGTGTGTGTAATGTAAATGTGTATGTATTTTTGTAAAAAAATATAATAATATAGTATTATTCCATACTAAATCAAACTACATGAAGTCATTTGAAATAAATAATTTTTCATAAATAAACAAAAGCAGTAGTTGAATTAGGCGACAGAATGTTAATATCTGATTAGTGATTGATAAAAAAATATAGAACAATTAAAACAAACTTATTATATTTTCAGACAATTCAGTTACCGTAAAAACGTGTAAATTTGTTTTTATTTTAGGTCTAATGTATGGACAGAAATTGATTAATTTGCTAAACACATAGAACAAACGGATTTGGAGACAATTCAATTACCATACACAAAGTATAAATTTTAAGATTTAGCCGACAGTAATGTAATGATGTAGGGTCAGAAATTGATTAAAAATGGAAACCAATTAGAAGAAACGGATCTGGAGACAATTCAATTACCGTAAACAACGTGATTGGGGACCTAGTGATAAGCTGACACTTGTTTTGATAACCGAGCTGGTCTCTACTTGTATGGGGTTGTGGGTCACAGCCTCGAAGTGGAGTTGTCTTAGAAGTTTATGGGTGGGGGTGCGGGGGGGGGGGGGGGGGGGGGCAGGCCGCGTTGTGAAATTGTCTTAATGTTTGGTGAGTGGGATGAATTGGAAGTGGGGTGTATTGCATCATTTTGACGTTGTCTTAGAAAAGTTTGAGGGTTAGGGTATGGTTATGATCTTGATTTGAAATTGTCTTAATGTTTGGTGTGTGGTGTGTAGGGTGGGGGGTGGTGGTTAGCCTCTTAAAAGTTTACGTGTGAGGGTTGGGTTATTATCGCATGTGGTGTTGTTTTCCGATTTAGGTTGGGGTGTCGAAGCCTTGATGTGGCGTTCTATGGGTGGGGTTATTGTCTTAGCATGGTGTTGTGGGGTGGGGGTGGGTTATTGTCTTATTATGGTGTTGTGGGGTGGGGTTATTGTCTTTTATGGTGTTGTGGGATGGTTGGATTATTGTCTTATTGAGATTTTGTCGTCACGTTTTCTGAACGGGGGAGGGGCGGGGGTGGGTTTATATCCTCAATGTGGCATTGTCTTCAGGCTGAAGGGTTTCAGATTTACTGTGGCAATATCGGCTAGGATTCGTTTCATATATGTGGTGTGACATCCAATTTGTAGGCATAGCTGGTTTTGATGTTTTTTGTCTTTTTTAAAGATCCCTTTCAAACGACGGTCTATGGGGCAAGTGAAGTAGAGTTCACTTGTTTCTGTGACCTCGGCATATGAAGAGAAGTGTGGTCAGCACTATGCCCAGCCGCCTTTACTTTCCCTAACGTGAGTTAGGTACCCATCAGACGGTCTACTGACTTGAACCCGGATTCGAACACGAGACTAACGGGCTAGCAGTCCAGCTCTCTACCGTTAGATCACTCCGTTTTTGATGTTACAGTCCTACTATGTCAACCTTAACTTTGCTTAAGGAGAGTTCGTTGTCTGTCTTTTAATTGTCTTCGTTTTAATGAATGTCTTCAGGCCCTAAATAAGACATTACTTCATGCGGCCATTGATGGGGGAGGGGGGCGATGTTTCTTTAGATACGGGTTAAACAGGCTGTGAATAGCCCTTAAGGTCGTGTATCATATCGTTAGTACCGACGGAGCAACTCTACAGAACAAAAAATATCATGTTCTCAAGTTGTCTTTTATCTCTTCGGTGTCAAGTTGATCTAGATAAAAGCACGTCTTCATGACTAGGAAACATTACCGTGACTGTACTCATTTTTCTGTTGTTTGTAAATTTGTATTATCAATCACTTTAAGATTTGTTTTATACGAGTCACTGGTATCTTTTGCGGCTTAGCGAAAACTAATTAAATATCTAAGCTAAATATTTTTTTTAAAAAAAAGAAAAATATTCAAAAATGAATGTGTTTAAAACATTTGAGAATGTCTTAAAACAAATTTCTACAGAAGGTTATGTATATTTCAAAAATACTGCTTAAAATTTGCATTTTTAAAACATTAACATATATTCATCGGCTACGTCTTAAGTGAATCTTCCTGTTTAGACAGCCAATGGGCAGACGAAGTAGTTCATGTTTCTTAACCTCGGAATATGAAGGGATAATGTCGTCTTCACTATGCTATTCGTCTTTACTTTCCCTAATGTTAGTCTGGTACCAATCAGAGCTGGGTGAACTCAGGGACGTCCTACAGTCACACGACCCAACTACTTCTTAAATGCATGTGCATATATATATATATATATATACATACATATATATATATATATATATATATATATATATATATATATATATATATATATATATATATATATATATATATATATATATATATATGAACGTACTAAGTGATTAAAAAATCCTCCTTATTTGTGTTGGTTATATATATATATATATATATATATATATATATATATATATATATATATAAACATATATATATATATATATATATATATATATATCTTACATTTAGACCTTGTAATGCTATTGTACTGGTATAAACACAACACATAAACCCGTATTGTCCACTCCCACGCAAGTAGCGCTAAAAACCCCGCTAAATAAAACTTATGACGAACGCCCCTCCTGAACTTTGACTTACAATTGTGCGATGTTTTCATGACAGGCGCAATCAGACAGTCGAAATTATTTTTATTTTCGTGTCATTCCTGACTTAATGATTTTAACTTTTTTTTTTCAAATCGGTTACGTCCCTTTAAAGGGGAGGCAAATATCTAAAAGGTCAGCAGAACTGTTAAGTAAATATAAGCACAGAGTAAAAGGTCAGCACAATCCCTGGGACCAAGCGCTATGTGGATGTTGTGTTTACATGTAGTCATGTTGCAACTACTCTTAAAGGGTTAAAGGGTGTGTATGGGTCTTAGGGGGTTAATACTAGTCAAACAAAACAAGCATAAATAAAAACATAAAATATCTATTATGGCTTTTGGATGTTGCTGAAGTCAAGTCTATGGTTCACACACACAGACACACAGACACACAGACACACAGACACACAGACACACAGACACACAGACACACACACACACACACACATACACACACACAGACACACACACAAAGACACAGACACACACACACACATGTATATATATATATATATATATATATATATATATATATATATATATATATATATATATATATATATATATATATATATATATATGATAGTGTCACATAGTCAAGACTTAAGATAATGGTATTACACATACATTAGAAAGATATCGAATATTCCATTGTTAAGTAATAGCGAGTAAAAAAAATATCAGTATACACTATTTTTTCAAAATTTAATTCAAATCTTTCATTAATGTTGGATAATCTTGTTTTTCTGATATACAACACAGCCAATTATTTTCACAATCCAATCATCGTGAATTTAATAGGTTTATTTTTCCTATTAGGAAATAACCAGGGGATAACAATATGTTTGTGTCGGCTATTTTAAAATTGTCAGCGATTTAACCTGGAGCCTGACCTTATTATTGAATTAATTCTAACCTGACATAGGATCTGTGCCTGCCTTTTGTTCGCGCTTGTCTTATTTGTGTACCACCTGCCTAATTTACTAGGTCAGCGTGACACGATTGTCCAGGTTGTAATTCAGGTCACGGTGACATTAAAACGATTACGTTCAACTCGTCTAAATAATCCGGCGCGTCTTCTGATGATTGTGCCGTGTAATTAACTTATCCGATGATTTATTGACGGATTAACACCTGCTTGATACTTCTATTCTCAATCTTGTTGTACCGCTTTTTTAAATCCCATTATTTTTAATGGAAATTTACGTCTTTAAATTGTGCTTAACAAGACCGAGTTAAGCTGCATTTTTCTAGCACCTTGTATTTTTACCTAACACAGCGGAATGTAATGCTTGGGTTTCACTCAATCAGGTTCGGGGAACATGAAAGACATGCCTGGAAGAAGCTCTGCCAGCCTCTAAACTATATATATATATATATATATATATATATATATATATATATATATATATATATATATATATTTATTTATTTATTTATATATATATATATATATATATATATATATATATATATATATATATATATATATATATATATATATATATATATATATATATATATATATATATATATATATATATATATATATGCTGCATATTTTCGTCTAAGTGTCACCCCCTAAATGGAGTTACGCGGTCCATACCCCCGTCCCCGCCTTGCGCCGTACCTGCGAAGAATACTTTTAATATGTTTACAGAAAACTATAAAAATAAAACTAGAGAAAAGTTAACTCAATAGTACAAAACAGATTAACTTGTTGAACGTCAGTGAGCCCACCCAGCCCTAATGAGTACCTACTCGGTTGACGTGGGGGGAAATGCTGATCACACATTCTTTTTACATAAAGATATAAATTATATGGGTTCTGCTTAGTATTACAAAATTAAAAACTTCATTTAGATGCGAGAAAAATGTAAATAGAACAATAGAAATTGATCAATGTTAGTTCCATCACATGAACATTTCAGAACGAGGCTAAAATATGTGAGTGCTGTATAACATTGACTGCTAAATGATATATTAGTCCGCAGCCTTTACGTGGTGGAGTAGTTAGCTTTCGGTTAATTGGTGACATTGTTAATTAAGTGTTTAGCATATATAAAAACATGAAACACAACATGGCGCCTCAGTCCTTGGCATTTGCTGTGATTAGACTTAATTAATCGAATGACGCCAAAGTAATTAGCATTAGATTGCGTACTGGAATGCTGTTACGTTGGTTATTTTTTTTTTTGTTAGTTGTGAGAAATTCGGATTTCTGAACACTGCGAGGCAGCAGATAAACACAACAACCTTAATGAGATAAGTCTCGATCTTAGATATTAGCAATCCGTTTGGACGAATTGCTTAACCCGATGCAAAGATAAGCTGGTGGTTTGTGATTTATGGGGGGGGGGGGGCTTAGTCTACAGAACAGGTGCGTAGGGCAGCACTATCAGCTCAGCTTTAATTAGTTCCAGTCATAAGTTGGATAACGAAAAGAACATAGGGTAATTGGCAATTCGGCTGGACAATAGCATTAGTTTTGTCTTCCAAGGTAATAAGCAATTTACAACACAGATGTGGCATGAAAATTAAGTATGTTGTACAGTACTGTGCATACGTTTGTGATATGCGATATATACAATACAAGCCTTAAGCCCTAGTAAATGTATTATATATATATATATATATATATATATATATATATAATATATATATATATATATATATGTGTGTGTTTGTGTGTGTGTTTGTGTGTGTGTGTGTGTCTGTGTGTGTGTCAACTTACACAATATATAAATAAGTGTATTTATTTATAATTAAGTGAGTAAAGTACCCATATGTGTATACATATATGTGTGTCTAAATATATATATCTATATATATATATATATGTATATGTATATATGTGTATATATATATACACTTATTAGAGCTAGGTGGACTCCACGACGCTCTACAGCCTTACGCTCTACATCCGACCACGCAGATAATTTTTTAATGCATATAATATAAGTTTATGTTTACTCTTATTTTAGTAATGTCCATCTTATGGGAAAAAACATCAAAAACACCAACCGCATAACCTCTCTCGTCGAAACAAATCTCAAATATTCAAGAAAAACATTATTTCCTCTACAAATATTGTAAAGAAAAACGATAAACCGTGTTGATTAGTGTTTTAAAGCGCGAGAAAATCCAACCCTTACAGATGTACAAGTTAAGATGACTCTAAAAGATATTTTTATATCTGTATCTCTGACACAGATAGATAACACCAAGTTTGTATTTCCAGAGTTCTCCCTGCAAGAATTTTGGTCCGTCACAACATGACGACCCACCGTCCCCTCTAATCTCAAAGATAAGGGGCAGATTATGTTTTCAAAGAAAAGGGTAACTTAAGTGCTATGCAAACTTCATTGCGATACAAATAGTCTTGACAAATTTGTGAACAGTGTGTGTGTAAGGGAGGGGGGGGTAATCTACTTAAAGGTATCGGCGTGGTCGGACCGGTAATGCTCACGGTTGCCAACCCGAGAAAGTCCCGAGTTCAAACCCCCGGGTGGATGAGGCTCGACAGCTGGGGACCAGAGTTTCTACCAGGCAGAGTCCCCCCCCCCTCTCTCCCCCAGGACGAAAAGGAATGTATAGAAAACATATAGTTTTAACAGTGTCCGCCACTCCTCCGGAAAATTTAGTACGTACCCCCTCAGAAATATCAAGCCCCCCCCCCTGAGAAAACTGTCTGGAGGGAACACAACTGGGGACAGCAACCAATCTTGGAGAAAAACTCAAGAGTCCAAAAACTACTACTTTGTAGTTTGCTACTGGATAGACAAATACTATGGAAACAAATACAGAATGAAACGCATGCTGAAATTGATATCAACTATCAATATGGTGTTGAACATGTTGCTAATACTTAATTGTACAGGGGGAAACCCCACCTTACATTAAAATTTAGAACTAAGAAGAAGAAAAATCTAATATAAGAGCAATATATGCATGGCATTGTATAGATTCAAGTAAAATATAATGCAAGGATTCTTTTCGGGGAATGATAATCTATATTGTAGATAATGAGTGTTTCTTCCAGACTTTTTTCTCTGGGGGCTCTTGATATTTTAGTGGGGGGGGGGGACAACATGTTAAAAGTATAGTTTTCTATATAAATTCCAATCCGTTCAGGGGGGGGTGGTAGACTTTCTTCGTGGGGCTTAGTCCCTACCCGAAGAGATGCCTGGAAGAAATACTGTAGATAATTAAGCGGCTTTTGCAACCTGGGTAAACATAGATTAATTTGTGTTTCGTTACCTTCCAAACCACCTTTTCTATGACTTATATCATTCGCTACTCAAAACCAGATGTAATCAGACACGATACAGGCCTGGAGTCCGGAGCCCCGAAACTCCTGTTGAATTGCCGTTGATCCGGCCTACAGTTGGACTATAGTGTCTGATTAAGGTCATGTACAATTAAAACAAACAAAAAAAAGAAAACAAAACTTTTTTTCGGAAACAAACAGATACTGCCAAAAACATTGTCTAAATCCTTAATTATAAATCGAATCCTCACAATAAAATATATAGACATATCACAATACATGAAAATAAATTACGTCGTTCTTTAAAAAAAACTTTCATTAAGGCTTTGTCTCTTTTTTACTAAATTAAAATCGTGTCCTAGCTTATCTTCAAGTGCATGTTGTGTCTGATTCGATGTATGGCAAAGTGTCCTTTTATTATAGATGGTCCTATACTAATGAAGATACTTATACTGGCCTTTACTTAATTAATTAATTTTTATTAGTTCTGGTACCCTTTTGGAGGTAACGAACCCTCATCAGTTTCATACGCTTATTCACTAAACCCTTATAAATTAGTCTATCGTCTTTACTGACGAAATCCCATCGTGAATCATGAGTCGGGTGTGTGTCTTATATCACTGAAGTCTTGGGGTTCTATCGAGACCTAGTTAAGAACCTTTGACTTAGAGGACTGTTTCGGAATTCATTGTTGCTACTTGCAAATGTGTCGAAGTAATTTTTTTTTGCTCCCCCCCCCCCCCACCAAAACATTTCGGATATACAGTATGTTATATGGTGTATTTAGATGCAACTCTTACATCACCATACATCATTCACATTAAATATAACACACCACAGATATAATATACTTAGAACACACACACCATCATCATTTCCGGTTCGTACCCAAGACACATGGGGCAGATAAAGTAGAGTTCATCTGCTTCAAAGACATCGGCATATGAAGGGATAGCGTGGTCAGCACTATGCCCAGCCGCCTTTACTCTCCCTAACGTAAGTTAGGCACCCATCAGAGCTGGGTGGTCTACTAATATGAACCAGTATTAGAACTCGAGAATTTGTGGTTAGAAGTCTAGCTCTCTATTACTAGGCCACGTCCTCCAATACACATACAAACACAAAAATATGCATAATACGTATACACAACACCCTGACATCAAACACACCTACACAGGGCACACCTCGCTAGCACACACCAACAACTGCTACATCTTAACCAACTCATGTGTCAACATGACCTACTTTAATTAGTCCCAGGTTCAAAGATAAGTCATCTAATTTAATTGGTCCAACTGCACATGTCTAGTCCAGTGACTTGCATTGCATCATGGGAATGTTAACAGATCAAAATGGAGGTCGCGGTACTACCGCATATCTAGTAGTGTCGTGTTTTAGTGTAAGATTCGAGTAGAGGGTGATCCTAAGGTCACAATATAAGGTGAACTTGAGGTCACAATAGACGATGACCCTAAGGTCATAATAGAAGGTGAACATAAGGTCACAATAGAAGGTGAACATAAGGTCACAATAGACGGTGACCCTGGGATTCCAAAAGAACGGTGACATCGAGGTCAAAATAGAAGGTGAACCTAAGGTTAAATTAGATGGTGACAGTAAGGTCATAAAAGGAGGTGACTCTAAGGTCAAAATAGACGGCGGCTCTAAGAACTCTAGAGACGCTCACCCTAAGGTCATCCTTGAAAGTGATCTACGGCCAACCATGACTCAAATGTCAGACCTTACATTCAACCAACGTCACTCTAGACGGTGACCCCAAGGTCACTCTTGTGTGATACCCTGAGGTCAAACTAACCTTGAAACCTAGACTTTGACCACAAAAGTCACTCTATATTATGTAAGGTAAACCTATCATGTGACGCTTACGTCAATCTAAACAGATGCAACATCCAGTTGGTAGATCGCTAAACAGAGATGTTCAATGAACTACAATAATTTTAAGAACAGACTTCGTGTTGAGCTCCCCTTATGATCGTCAGGTCTTAAAAGAATACCTAACCTAAAACGATCTAAGGCCTTGAATTTTTTAGAAATTTTAATAAATCTTAAAGTCGGTGGGGGGGGGGGATATACTCTTTATTCAAAGCACTAGCTGCGAGAATAGTGTTAAGTCGTTGTTCTATCATTTTTTAAGGAAGAATTAGTTCAATTTCTCTATTTGTAGAGAGGTAACTTGTTCTGCTTTGACCTTAGATATTTTAAAATGTGCTGTATTATTGTGCACATGATAACATGCATATTGTTTAACAAAAAAAGCTAAGGGCTGCTAAACTGAAAAAACCCGAGTTCAAATCCCTCGGGCTTATGAGCCTCAAAAGCTGGCGACAGCAACCCATCTAGTAGAGAAAACTTCTTAATCAGACTTATAGTTTGTTCTTGGTTGGACAAAGGCTATGGAAGCAAATCCTAAAAGAAAAGTCGCCTGAAATCTGCGTCCACGGCTTATACGGCGCATAAGAAGTTGACACGTAATACGTAATTATTTGGATGTAATCCCGACCAATTACATTTAAGAAAGATGGAGATGAAGAATACTATGCTCATGTTAAATCCAATATTTATTTTAAACAGGTGTAATTTTAAATTTAGTTTTTACACACGCCACCAACGAGATAATCAATCGAAGCAGTTATCTTTGAGTCAAGCTATTCACAAAATAATTTTCCGCACTTAAGCTGCTTACTTCAAGACGTATTAAAAAAACCATACGTCTGAGACCCTACGATGGCTAGTGCTGGACGTCACGTAGACGTCTGATATAGGCCACGGCCCTGATTAGAACCTGGACATATTTCTGTGGTTAAACAAACTGAGTTGGAGAGTGTTGGGGGAGGGGGGTGGGGTTGGGGGCGTCTGGAAATAAAACATTTTCTGCCTTTACTAGACTACGATACGGGCAAGTTCTGCTACAAGTTACTTGTGTGAAACTTAGTGGATTTGTTGTCAATTTAACATAACGGACTGGTCTAATTATGATACTGAGAGTTTGGTTCGCTTAGACTAAACGTTGGGGGTGAGGGGATGTAGGAGTGGGGAGTTTGTGGTGGGTAGAGTTGAGGGGTGAAGAGTTTGGGGTGGGGGAGTTGGGTTGGGGTGTTGGGGTGGGGTGGACAAGCCACCATTATAAACCCCTAATACGTCAGCTATATAACGTTTAGCCTTAGCTATTAGCTTAGTCGTGTTATTATTGACAGATTCAAATGCCACGTGAGCGTTATTTTGCTCTCTTATAAGCGTTATGCAATATATGTATTTATGTACAGTATTAATAATTATATACATACGCATATATATAAAAATATAAACATATACATGAATATGAATATGAATATATATATATATATATATATATATATATATATATATATATATATATATATATATATATATATATATATATATATATATATATATATATATATATATATATATATATATATATATATATATATAAATACATAGGCCTACATATACATACATAAATATACACTCACACGCACACGCACACACACACACACATATATATATATATATATATATATGTGTGTGTGTGTGTGTGTGTGTGTGTATGTGTGTGTGTGTGTGTGTAAAACGTGGAATAATGTGTACCCTTCTTGCCATTGCAAATCGCTGTGATAATTAATGTAAGATGTGTTTAAACCACCAGTCCCCCGAGTGTGGGTGTGATAAGCTGTTGCTGGTGTTGTGTTTACTGTTGTTAGCGTAGTCACGTGAGTTTAAATTTAGATCGGGAGGGGAGATAACAGATAAACGATAAGAACGGCGAGGAAAACAAAACAACGAAGTAAAATATGTCAGTCTAACACTACGTTATGTTAACACGTCTCTATGTTAGGTATGAACTGGTAATGCTAAGAATTTCATACATTTCTTTAAGTGAACTATCGGTCTTGAAAGCGGGAAGTAACCTAACCCGTGAGTCAACTCGATTCTATACGACCCCCGCCCCTGATTTCGTTTCTATACGAACTCTCCCCCGCCCCCACACAAAACAAACACACATCAGCATGAGTCAACTTAGTTCAGTAGGTCTTGGAAACATTATTTCATATCTAAGGAGACCTCTAATTACTCTGTATCCACACCCCTGAGTCAACTCAGCTGGAAATAGTTCCTTGCAGGGTTTCAGACATTCAGCTTTAGGCGGAGGAGTGCACTTTTAATTTCCGTAGATTATAATAATTCTTAAACTGTTTTGTGAAATTTTAAAAAGCTTAGTTTGTCGACGAGTGGGTGGGCTGTGAAGTGCCCCAGAAGGAGGGTGGGTTGGGGGGGGCTCTGCATAATTGGTCGTCCATACATGCCGCCACAATTCTGTAAAAATGGTTGTCACTCCCCTACCCTTTCTCGACATAGTCATACGTTGGACACAAAACGTAATCACAATTTATTTTTATGACAAAGCAATAACTTTCTAAAACAGTATCTGAGGGTTGTCAACATGAAGTGAACTGGTAGGTTTTTTAAAACATTCCACAAACATAGTTTTTTAAATTAGCTAAATAGCTAACTAAAGTAAATTTCAGGTTAAAATCCAGTCCTAAGGTGATTTCTTGATCGGATCATGTATAGACCTACAAAGATTTTTTTTTTTTGAAATCTACTTTCTTTTAATGTGGCGATATAGTAAAATGGTATAAAGTTTGGTTCGGACTAGTCACTGTAGGACGTCCCTGAGTCCACACAGCTCTGATGGGTACCTGACCTATGTTGGGGAAAATAAAAACGGCTAGGCACACTGCTCACCACACCATCCTTCATATGCCGATGTCATTAAACAAGTGAACTCAACTTCATCTATTCAGTGGAATGCTTTATCCACCGGGGGACGTTAAAGATGTACATTTTTTAATTTTTCTTCAAATCAATTTCCTGATTGGAATTTAAACACACAAATTTAATTTGAGATGAACGTACACATTTCTTGTTCAATCGACCTCCCCCCCCCCTCCCTCCCCCCCCCCCCAAAATATGTGACCCCCTTACCTTAACCAGGTAGACGGGATCAGATGAATTGGTCGGGTTGATAGCGATGGCCGAGGCACAGCCCAGGAAGACGAACAGAATCTGCGCCAGGAACTCGGCAAACACCGCTCTCCAGAGCTCGAGGGTCTTGAGCTCCGCGATGTCGATCAGCTTCCCAGAGTGTTTCGGCTTGCCGAATCTGATGGACTCTAGCTTGTTGGCGATGTGGATGTAGAGTGCTTCCATGGTGGTTGATTGCTAATTAGGTAATTAGTCTAAAACCTGCAGGTCTTGATTACACACAGGAAGTTCGATGTTTAGCCTGTTAATTAAAAACAAATTAATTAGTCCAGACTTAATGAATAATTATATTTAGATCGAATAGAAAACAAAAAAATGCGTTCATATTTGAAGAATGGAACGATGTGGTTGGATGGTAGAGCACACGACAGCTAAACCGAAAGTCTCTAGTTCAGATCCCGGACTCGAGTATATGGTACGTCATTTAGTCCAAAAGATCTCTGATGGGTATCTGACTCACATTAGGAAAAACTAAAGCGGCTGAGCATTAAACTGATCACACAATTCGGAGGTCGCCGAAACAGGTGAACTCTACTTTATCTGCATTATTGACCGTCATGTTCAAAGGTGTCACTTTTAGTGTTGTATTTTTTCGTCTTTTTTTTTTTTTTTTTTTTTTGTATAAAATTTCAAATCTCGATCTGTGACCATCATCACAAAGAAATAATCAGACAGCTTTATAGGGCTGGTAAGTAGGTCACCAACCAGTTCTACGGCTCAATAAAACCTGCATGAGCCATAGAACTGTTTATTGACCTATTTTCCAGCCCTATATGAAAAAGTCATTGTGGAGATAAACTCTACTCGATCTGCCCAGTGTGTCTTGGGCACAGGCAAAAACAAGATGATGATGAAAATGGAAGAATACAAAGTCAATACATAAGTATAACCAACTGCAAAGTAATAAAACCAAAGGGAACTATAGTTTTGATCAGTTTAAAAGTAAAAAAACAACATGCCAGTGCAGTCTGTTATCTGATAGGTTATGTAACTTTAAGTACGCCAGCTTAAATATGATCTTATCAACAAGGTGGCCGACTAGTGTCTTAAGCCGCAAATCCAAGCATATCCACTTCATAAGACAACTTCAATGGATACGTGCTATAAAACATAAACCGTTGAAGGACGTTGGTTTCAGAGTAGTGCATACATATGTGGTTGTCATAGAAACAGACAAGATTTCTGTCAAAGTTCTGTTCTACAAATTGGACGTCGTGGCCTAGCGTTAGAGCGTTAGACTGCTAACGCAAATGCCTCGAGTTTCGAATCCTGGTTTAACTCATTAGAAAGTCCCTGAGTCCACCCAGTTCTGATGGGTACTTAAATGATGTTAGGGAAAGTAAAGCCAGCTGGGCATAGTGCTGACTACAGTATCTCTGTATATGCCGAGGTCTCTGAAGCAGGTGAACTCTACTTCACTTGCCCTCTAGACCATCGAGTTTGAAAGGGATCTACTTTTTTCTGATTTTTTTTTCTTCTGTTGTACATGTTACACTAAATATACCACTGACAGACATACACGTTGAAGCTGAGTACAAGTAAAATTCCCTTTCGAACCTAACGGCCCATGGGATTGATAAAATAGGGTGGGTAAAATAAGTTAAATTATTTCAGTTTTCAACTTAGGTAGCTAGCAAATATTTCAACTGTGATGATCAGCGTTGCAACCCCGACAGAATTCATCATTTGGACGACATATCTCTAAAACATAACTCACTAGTTGTATACATCATACTCAGTTTTAATTACTCAGTTTCTAACACCCACCTAATTAATTATACGCATGTTTTAAACATGGATGGCCATCTGCTATAAACTTAACTGTGGAGTCTATAATACGGTAAAGTATTGATTTTGATGATGCACTTAATTTATGATGTTAATTAACTATTTGATGCGAAGGAGACAGGTGTATTGGAAATAATCTACTGATATAGGGGTTACACTACCAAATTAGAAAACGACTTACTACTAAAATGTGTTCACCTTTTAGACATTTGAATGGGCGTTTTAGACATGTAATGGGATGGTGTGGCCCAGGGTTAGAACGCTAAACTGCTAACCGAAAGTCTCGAGTTCGAAATCCCGGTTTAAGTTACTAGAACGTCCCTGAGTCCACCAAGTTCTGATGGGTACCTAACTCATGTTAGGGAAAGTAAAGGCGTAAAGCTGACCGACCATCCTTTCATATGACGAGGTCACAGAAACAGGTGAACTCTACTTCACTTGCCGAATGGACCGTCAATCACCCGCCATTTTGCTTGTTTCTAACACCCTTATAACATTTTCCCGTTCGCGCCCAAAACACTTGCTGCAGATCAAGTAAAGTTCATCGGTTTCAATTGAGGAATAGTGTTTGTCAGCACTATGCCCAGCCGCTCTTGTCTCCTCAACAAGAGTCAGGTACCCATTAGAGCTGGGTAGACTCTGAAATATCCCGTTTGTCGATGTTATATCCTAAATCGGTGTTGTATAAGACAATGCCAGCCTTCAAGAAAATGTTTCTTTTTACACACTAAATTTTTAGTAAGCAATTACAAGAATTATTTTGTCTAAGCCTAGCCATAACAGTTACTAAAACTATATCCATAAGCGAAATCTAAGGCATTCTCTAATACAGGGTACGGCTAATCGATTAATCCACAGCACAAAAAAAGTATTTCCGGCATATACGAAATTCCCTGAACTCCAACAAACAACGACCAACACACTTTTTTGTTTCTATCACTGTGACCTTATTCGCCCCTCCCACCATATAGAGCGCTGTGTTTGCATACTCTAATGTCCGGTGTCTTAAGCATAGGTAAATCTTGAACAGGTGGTAGGGCTAAAGGGAGATGGGCGGGGGGGGGGGGGGTCGAAAGAGGAGTGGGGGGATTTCAATTTTTGATTGGATCATCGGCCTAAAAAATTTGCTTATTTTTCCAACCTAAATATGTTCGTAATTTTTCTAAATTTTATCAATATTTTATTTTTTATTTTAATAGGCCCAAGTAACCTCGCTTTAATGAGGTTAATTTTTAAGGATCCGATAATCAATAATTATTTTATGACATAATTAACCGATACACCAACGTGCGGTAGGTACGTTATTGCATGAGAAATAAAAAGACACATAACATTTCGAAAACTCTACACATGACAAGTGCTGATCCCTGTAGAAAATATAATTAATAAATCACTACACATTTAGGTACCACTCTTAAAATATGTTTTTTTTATAACATCATTTTAGTAAAATTCATGTGTAATGTGTAATTCAGTTAAAACGAAATCAAAGACTTATAATACGTTTAGAAAAATGTGTGTAATGCAAATGTTATAAAGTATTTATATAAATTCTTTCAAGCAGAAAACAGCATGGTTTGTAAAATCTACGCATTGTTATAAATCTTTAAAATAGTTTTAAAAGCGCATATATTTTTTTAAGCTCAGAAATTATTTATTAATCCGATGACAGTAGGCCTATATGTAAATTATATTTTGGGATGGCAACATGCTCAAATCCAGGATGATCCTATACACCCTCACATGACGTCTGAATACAATAAAAAAATGTCTATCTTTATGAGATGAGGTAAATAGACCCGAACAGCACCAAGCGATACTTTTTTTAATTCATGCAATAAAGCTAGAATCATAAGGTCCGTGTGTCAGGTGAAGTAGAGTTCACTTGTTTCAGTGACCCTCCCCCGGCATTTTTTGGGATACTGTTTTCAGTACTAGGAACTACTGATGTCTTACAGACAAGCGAAGTAGAGTTCACCTGTTTCAGTGACCCCCCCCCCTGGCATTTGTAGGGATACTGTTTTCAGTACCGGGACCTACGGACGTCCGCCCGGGATCCGAACTCCAGACTTTCAGATTAGAAGATAAACGCTCTACCGTACGAGCATGCGGTCTCTTCAACATTAGTTCAAATGCCACAATAATCGTATGGGTTCAAAACAGTGTTTCTTTCAGACTTTTTTCACCGGGGGGGGGGGGGGCTTGTAAAAGGATATATTTCTATATTTTATTTCGTTCGGGGGTAGTAGACGTTCTTCATGGGGTATCAGCCTCCACTACCACCCCCACCCATCCCCCCAAAGGTAAGCCTGGAAGAAACTCGTGTTAAGAAACGTATCAGCCGTTGACGCTACTAAATTTATTACGCCACTGTAAGAATAGTTTATTAATCTGTTTAAAGAGAGATACAATTTTTTTCATGTTTACCCAGTATACAACGACCAGCCTCAGCTATAAGCCAATGTAAGTTTGGTGTGAGATATTTGTTTAGAGTTGAATCTTTTGTTTTGATAAACAAAATGTTCATATAATTTTAAACATATCGGAATGATGGCACTGCTATTGTCAACAATGATTAACCTACTACATTGCAGTTAGTTGTGTGTCGGTCATTTCGTCCGATGTTGTGTTTTGATGAACACAATGTACAGATTATGTTTAATATATTTGAATTTCAGCACTGCTGGTGTGAAGATTTATCTTCTTCGCAGAGGCGTAGCGAGGGGGGGGGGGGGCGGGGGTGCGGACCGCAACGGGTGAAACCATTTAGGGGGGTGACAACAAGACAAAAAATAGCAAAATATAAAGAGAAAATTGATAATTCCACTTAATTAAGTGATTAATTCGAATGATAAAAAGTGATTTAAGATGTGCAAATCGAAAGTTTGAGGGAGGTGGTGCAAATGGAAAGTTTGAGGGGAGGGTGCAAATCGAAAATTGAAAGTTTGTCCCCGGGATGGGTCGCTACGCCTCTGGATGGTGATACCATAAAGTGCCGCACCGGGTGACACCCGACCTTGCTACGCCACTGCTTCTTCGTTCTTAATTTTTAGTGCTGGAAGGGATCGAGCCTTATCTGCCAGTGGGTTTGAACTGGAGACTTTTTTTCGAATGTATCAACCATGAACTTTTGCCGACTCGACCACCTCCATCACAATTAAGTATTCGTGTCAACTGGTTATGCGCCATTGAGGCCATTGACTCCGATTTCAGCCTGCTTTTCTTTTTGAATTTGCTTCCATAGCCTTTGTCCAACCAAGAACAAACTACAAGACAGCAGTTGTTGGATTTTGAGGTTGTCTCTCCTAGAAGAGTGGCTGTCCCCAGCTAACGAGCCTCATCTGCCCGAGGGTTCGAATTCGAGACTTTTCGGTTTAGCAACCAAGAGCTTTACCGACACGACCACTCCGACCACCAAACAGTTATCGATTAAGTCTATAATCAGTTAGTAGAGTTCACTTCGGCATATGAAGGGACAACATGGTCAGCATTATGTCCAGCCGCCTTTACTATCCCTAACGTGAGTTAGGTACCCATCAGAGCTGGGTGGTCTCAGGGACGTTGTACTGACTTGAACCCGGATTCGAACTCGAGACTTTCGGGTTAGCCGTCCCGAATTTTAATTAATATATATTTAATTAATTAATGAGCTACACTTGAAAAAATAACTGAGCTGGGGTAAATTTAGAAGCTGCACATTAAAAAAAAAATTGAGCAACATGCTTATGGGTCATCCATTTATGACTTACATTCAGGAGGGGGAGGAGGGGTCCGAAAAAAATCGACTTTTGTGGACGCGTGTAAACTGGGGGGGGGGGGGGCGGGTCGGGTCGGGTCCATGTTGATGTCCGCATGCTGAGTTTAATAACGTATTGTGTACCTAATAACTTAATATTTAACTTAAAATGTTTCGATAATGTTTATTATCAGACCTAAATATTAAGAGTAGAATTTAAAAAATCCGAAAATGTGGTGGACGTCATAAATGGATGACCCCCTTATAGTTATACTGTAATAAGTTAAGTAAATCAACGAAGAATCTAAACGTAATTGTAAACTAAACCACAACCTTTTAGGTCATACCATCAAGTTGATCATAGATTATACTGACCACTGACATATACGTGATAAAATACAACTGACTTTTTTGTATGAAACATAAACAACGTATCCTCACTCATAGTAAAAATCCTTTTGTTTTTAAACGCGTACGTTAAAGAAGTGGACACAAAAAACTCGAAATATTTGAGGTCACATCGTGTAGAAATGTAAGGTGTAAAATGTGTAAGACACATAAGCGTTTGTTGAGGGAGTTCTTCGTTCGCTGTTTAAACAATGCGACGGGATTTGTTTCGTTGCCGTACACGCCAAGGAGACGAGTTAAAGTTTTTAAGTTGTAAAGGTTAGGTATAATCCTTCAACTGTTTGATACGACACTTGCGGGGGGAAAGATAGTATTTGCTTACAACTTTTGGACATAGGTAGGGAAAAATGTTTGTTTACAAAAAAAAATTGGTGTTTAGTACTTTTAATTTTTCTTTTTACAGTCCTACATGATTTTAAAGAAATGTAGGTAAATTTAAATTATATAATAATTAAATCATTCTTATTTAGCTGCGTATCAAGAAAATGTTTATTAATTAATTTGGTTTTAATTGTATAATGAAGCTCATTTTTTACAACAAACTTATTTACAAATATGAAAGAAATGTTAAAGCAAATAAAGCTATAACAAACTATAATAATTATTTACTATTTTAAAAAGAATACTTTATTACTAATAACTAAAATACTAATTATTCTTTAAATAAATGATTGTTTATATTTCCGTTAGAAAGTTAGGTTATAACTCGGCATTCAGACCGCTTAAAATGTTTTAAAGGGAGGGTTTTTTTTTTAAGATTTGGGATGTCGTAAGTGTTTTGCTGGTGGATAAACATTTAAGCTAAGGCAATGGCGTCTGTTGAGATGGGTAATAGAAATGCAGATAGAATTTGATGAGTCTTACAATTAATTATAATCGGCTTAACGACCGGTAATAATTAACAATTAGCTGGAGCCGGTGGTTTGTAAAGACGTGGTTGAGTGGATAGAGAACAGGAATTTTAACCCGAAAATCTCGAGTTCGGTTCTGGAGATCGTTAACTCAGCTCTGATGGGTACCTGACTTTTTGGATAAATAGAATGCGGCCTGACACAGTGTGGACCACACAATCCTTAAACATACCATGGTCTAAGAAACGCTGTTACTCTACTTCTTCTACACTGTATACATTTTTGTCCGAAAATACTACTTAACTTTATAATGTTTTCCATAAAAGCTCAACTTTTATTTATTTTAAATACTATAACTGACTTCTTGTCTTTGCGCTTTGAAGAACTTTTGCATTAAAAATTATTTTTAAATAAACATCATCATAGGTATAGTTTTTGCTTACAGTAAAGTTAGAGACACTCGGCAGTAAAGAAAATTCAAACTCCCCTTTTAGAAGTAAAGACGTATATGTCAGATGGAGTTCTTGTTTCTAAACCTCGACATTCGCAGGGGTGAAGTAGTCACCACTATGTCCAGCCGCTTTTATTTTCGCTCAACGTTAGTCAGTATGGGACGGCGTGACTTAAGCGGTAGAGCGCTATACTACTATCCGAAAGTCTAGAGTTCGAATCTGGGTCCAAATCAGTAGAACGTCCCTAAGTCCACCTAGCTCTGATGGGTACCTAGCTCATGTTAGGGAAAGTAAAGGCGGCTGGACAAAGTGCTGACCACACCTTCCCTTCATATGCCGAGATCAAAGAATATATGAACTTCAACAATAGGTCGCTACGTCTAAAGAGGAATTTTTACTTTTTTAACGTGAGTCAGGTACCCATTAGAGCTGGGTGAACTCAGGGAAGTCCTACAGGCTTCAGTCCAGATTCTATTATTAGACTCGTGACAGGTTTTAATAGATATGTACCATTAATATTACTATTACTGCTTTATTATATATATATATATATATATATATATATATATATATATATATATATATATATATATATATATATATATATATATATACATATATACATACATCTATATAGATATATATATATATATATATATACATATATAGATACACACACATGCATATATATATATATATATATATATATATATATATATATATATATATATATATATATATATATATATATATATATATATATATGTCTATATTCTATCAACGAAGAATAACATACAGGCTGATGGTAATCCGTGGCACAATCCCAGAGCCACTCTCAGCACAAAAGCTCCCTGGACTAGCCGTCACAGCATGTATTCCCTGCTGTGTGCACGTTGTCTTTTATTTACAACAATTTTTTTCTTCTTCTATAAATTATAAGTAAAAAAAAACAAGTGACAGAAATGCTCTCGTCTGCTAATCGGGACCACGTGATAGGCTCTTACCACGACGCGCATGTGGCAGGCGCAGCTCGGCGCGTGAAAAAACTTTTGACCAATCAGACGCGGGCTTTTTGTGTGTGGTGGTCTGGGCTACTGATAGCCTCGAATAGCGAGCGGGAAGAGAAAAATAACATATTGTGTTATATTGTTAGCGCATACGTAAAAAAATAATGTGAAATGCGGCATACGCGTAAGATAACATGCTTTTGAAGAAAATGTTTTTACAATTGTAGTTGATAAATATTTACATATATTCTTGGCGTATGCCCATAGAACTAAATAACATTTTTGTCAAAATTATATAAAGGCGCGTACTCTCAAAATGTGTATAATGCCGTCCATACTATCCCTCTATATGCCGAGGTCACAAAAAAAGGTAAACTCTACGTTACCTACTCCATGAATCGTCAGGATCGTTAGAGAAACTTTACTTTTACCATTAGAATAGAGCTGGACCCAACACTATCAATATAAAATTGGATCCATCGAGTATAATATACAATACAATCAGTGATGTAAATTAGCGTTATAACCAGTTAATAACATGCTGTGTTTTATTACAAATATAAAAACTATGATGCAAACTCCTTCTCCCCCCCCCCCCCCCCCCCCCAGGATCTTAAATTAAGTTGTTTTTAAGTTTTTAATTAAGAAAAAAACATTGAAGGACACGTTTATGATCAGAGGTTGCGATCTAAGTATATAGGTTTGGTTAGGGATTTGTATAACCATAGATTACTTTGTAATGCTTCAGTAGAGTTTGGTGGTGTTTTTTTAACTCGCCAGTTTACGTCAAATATGGGCAAGTATTGGGCAAAAATCTCCAACCTGAGATTTTCACCATTATTGACGTTTGATTTAGAAAAATCCCAGTTTTGCCATCTTGTTTGTATGTGTGTCTGTCTGTGTGTCCTTGTTAGTGCGTAAATTATGACCAATTAAGTTGAGTTTTAATTCGGACGATGAAACTCGGTATATAAGTATTAGATCCTATATAAATTTCATCAACTTTTGAGTGATTTATGTTAATCAGTAGTGATACTTTACATCACCTTTCTTAAAAACCTTCATACATTTTTAATAATATTTATAAACCAGCCTATTCTAAAAACAGTTGGTCACAAAGCTTTATATTTTACAGGAGTTGACATCCCAACCCTTATTGTTATATGCTTATTTTCATTGAAGTTTAGGGGAGTTCATTCACATTTTATCGGGATTGGAGTTGTGTTTACTTTCTCGTGAATGAGTTTTAGACGAAAGTTTAGTAATCGTGCGGAAAATTGAAAACTTTTAAAAAATTGAAAAATTGAAAAAGTTTTGACAAAACTTGACGTTTTACACGTCTCAGAGTCGAAAAAAAGCACGAATTTGCAATTGAGCCTGTGTGTGTGTGGGGGGGGGGGGGTATTGCGAAAACTTCAATACTTTATCTATGAGGGGGACGAAACTATAAGATCTTATGCCTAGGTTTTTTAGTCAAAGTTAAAATGATTTCCAGTAACCGGAACTGGCACTTCATTTCCATATGAGATTCACAACATGAATATCGTTTTAGTTATCTTAACGACATTTTATATGTAAGTATTAGATCATTTATGTTCCTTTTTTTTTTAACGTTTGAGCAATATTTGTAACTCGAACTCGGAACTCACATTTCATTTCCATTTCCTCAAAACTTTTCAGAATTCTATAATTTAAATCATATTCTTATAAAGAAAGGTATTCTAAAGAATCTTTCTCTAGTGGGTTTTTCTTTTCTTAGAATTAACTACCTTTTATAAAACCCGATCCCACTTGAAGTACCACCCCTACCCTAATTATTATTTAAGAAAATTCAAGAAAGTTTACGGCTTGTAAGAAAAAGATTTATAAAATATTAGTGAAGGAACAGCTCACCTAACTAATTGTTTTCTGCCCAACTGTCACTTTTTAACACGTTTTTATTAACTCAGCTTCGCGTGTGTTTGTTTGTTGTTAAAATTGACATCGAAAATTAGCCCACTTCTGATTGCTCTATAGATCTGAAATTTGGCATGTAGGCTACTTTCGCCTAACAATTTTAGATGCAATCATAAAAACTAGCAATTAGAGACCGTAATTAGCTTAATTTAATTACGCCCCAAGGACCATAAAATTGAGGACATGATTTCTAAAGATACCGACAAGACTGGAGGCCTATTGACACAGTTACTTCGGGCCCAATCGATGTGAGCGCGCTGGCCGTGATCGTATAGTGGTTAGTACTTCGCGTTGTGGCCGCAACAACCCAGGTTCTAATCCTGGTCGCTCAAGATTTTTAGTCCGTGTATTTATAAACACTTAGTCAAGTCATACTTAATCAAGTCATTAGATAAAGTAGAAAATAAACTGTATAAAAAACTTTTTAAAAAACCACGTTTTTCATGTGTAGCAACCGACTAAAAAGGAGAAAATAAAATACTTAAAAAAAACTTTTTAAAAAACCACGTTTTTCTTGTGGACTAAAAAGTAGAAAATAACTATTTACATACATTTGATGACAAAAAACGTGGGTCGGGCAGATGGGTCGGGAAATTTGATGCTGAACGTACCCAGTTTTTTGTCATCAAATGTATGTAAATAGTTATTTTCTACTTTGTAGTCCACAAGAAAAACGTGGTTTTTTAAAAAGTTTTTTTTTAAGTATTTTATTAGAGTTACTTTTACACTCATTTGATATGATGCCTTAGTTACTAATCAAAAAAATTCAAATAATTATACATTGTCACTACGGGAATGCGTGGCCTAGCCTTAGAGAGCTAGACTGCTACCTCGAAAGTTTCGAGTTCGAGTTCAAGTCAGTAGGAAAAGCCAAGCTGGATAGTCATAGTGCTGACCACACTATCCGAGGTCTCTGAAATAGATGTAACTCTATTTCATCTGGGGCATGAACGGGAATAGACGATTATAAGTGGTCGTTAGAGAAACATTCTTCTTCTTCTTCGTTCTTAATTTTTAGTGTTGGGAGGGATCGAGCCCTATCTGCCAGAGGGTTTGAACTCGAGACTTTTTTTTTCGAATTTATCAACCATGAGCTTTGCCGACTCGACCACGCCTCCATCACAATTAAGTATACGTGTCAACTGGTTATGCGCCATTGAGGCCATTGACTCCGATTTCAGCCTGCTTTTCTTTTTGGATTTGCTTCCATAGCTTTTGTCCAACCAAGAACAAATCACAAGGCAGCAGTTGTTTTATTTTGAGGTTGTCTCTCCTAGAAGAGTGGCTGTCCCCAGCTAACGAGCCTCATCTGCCCGAGGGTTCGAACTCGAGACTTTTCGGTTATAGCAACCATGAGCTTTACCGACTCGACCACGCCGACCCCTAACACGTCATTCAAATTCTACAAAGAACGAGCTAGGCTAGAACCTGAGATAAATGTGACTAGACAACATCGTTTAACTTTTGTAAGTTTATTACAAATCTGCATCGTCTATATAAACTAGTAAGAGACAACTACGGGGGTGGGGGAGAAGAAAAAAAAAAGGGGGGGGGGGGGGGAAGCCATAATAAACTGTAATAAGATCACATCCAGTTACACAAGCATAGCGATGTAAACTAAACCCAATAAGATCTCTTCATGTTACATTCTAGCCTGTGTTAATATATGCCCCGATCTATACACCATTCAAATTTAGGAATAACACCTAA
This sequence comes from Physella acuta, assembly GCF_028476545.2. Lineage (NCBI taxonomy): Eukaryota > Metazoa > Mollusca > Gastropoda > Physidae > Physella > Physella acuta. Next base: position 1,086,633 of record NW_026732575.1, read on the forward strand.
GAAAACCACCACTTCAAAAGTTCTAAGAGGAGATTAATACATCGTTGGCTGTAAGCCGACTTATAAAAAAAAATTAGCTGGAAATGTTAGTTTAAATAAATGTTAAAATGGGTGATCCTTGTGTGGAATATGACTCGCCTGATTCTTCTTAAGCCCATAAGGAACAAAGAGCTGAGGCTACACGCAGTGGCGTCGCTAGGTCGGGAGTCATCTGGTCTATGAAATATTCAATATTCAACAAAATCTTTTTTCCTCTGTACATTTAGCAGTTGGTGTCACTCTTTCACCCCCCCCCACCTCTTAGTTGATAGCTTTAACGTATACAGTTAATAGTGTAGATGTTTATCTACATTCAGTTATTCATTAATACAGGTCGATCATTGATTGAACTTGCAAAATGCATATTCTTTTATATATTTTAGTATTTTTTTCGCCATGGTGTCACTCCTCACCCCAAATGGTGTCCGCACCACCCCCACCCCCCACCCCCCCGCCTGGTGACGCCTCTGGCTACGATCTCAATTTGATATGTTTTGTGCAGCTTTCTGTGTTTAAACCCAAGTAAGACCGGAAGTCTATTTTTCTTCCCCCACCCCCACCCCGTTGGGAGGGGGGGGGGGGTGGTACGTCTTACTGGTTTGAAATTGGGTTTCGGTGCTTGGTGTGAGGGCCTAGAAAGTGTGTGGGACATAGTTATAATAGTGTGTGGGGGCCTAGGTACAAAGTGTGTGGGGTCTAAGTTCAAAGGTGTGTGGGTCTTGGTACAATTCAGTTGTGTGGGGTCTAATTACAATGATGTGTGAGTCCTAGGTACACATTTGTGTGGTGCCTAGAAAGTGTGTGGGGCCTAGAAGAAGTGTAGGGTCTAGGAGGTGTGTGGGGCCTAGAAGGTGTGTGGGCCTAGGTTCAAAGGTGTGTGGAGCTTAGAAGGTGCGTTGGGTCTAGAAGGTGCGTGGGGCCTAGGTACAAATGTGGGGGTGGGCCTAGAAGGTGTGTGGGGCTTAGGTACAAAGATGTGCGGGGTCTAGGTACAAAGAGATTTCGGGCCTATGACATAGATGTTAGGGGCCTAGAAGGTGAGTGGGGCCTAGGTACAAATGTGGGGGGTGGGCCTAGAAGGTGTGTGGGGCCTAAAAGGTGTGTGGGGCCTAGGTACAAATGTGGGGGGTGGGCCTAGAAGGTGTGTGGGGCCTAGGTACAAATGTGGGGGGTGGGCCTAGAAGGTGTGTGGGGCCTAGGTACAAATGTGGGGGGTGGGCCTAGAAGGTGTGTGGGGCCTAAAAGGTGTGTGGGGCCTAGGTACAAATGTGGGGGGTGGGCCTAGAAGGTGTGTGGGGCCTAGAAGGTGTGTGGGCCCTAGAAGGTGTGTGGGGCCTAGGTACACATGTGGGTGGGCCTAGAAGGTGTGTGGGGCCTAGAAGGTGTGTGGGGCCTAGGTACAAATGTGGGGGGGCCTAGAAGGTGAGTGGGGCCTAGGTACAAATGTGGGGGTGGGCCTAGAAGGTGTGTGGGGCCTAGGTACAAATGTGGGTGGGTCTAGAAGGTGAGTGGGGCCTAGGTACAAATGTGGGTGGGCCTAGAAGGTGAGTGGGGCCTAGGTACAAATGTGGGTGGGCCTAGAAGGTGAGTGGGGCCTAGAAGGTGTGTGGGGCCTAGAAGGTGTGTGTGGCCTAGAAGGTGTGTGGGGCCTAGGTACACATGTGGGGGGTGGGCCTAGAAGGTGTGTGGGGCCTAGAAGGTGTGTGGGGCCTAGAAGGTGAGTGGGGCCTAGAAGGTGTGTGGGGCCTAGAAGGTGTGTGGGGCCTAGAAGGTGTGTGGGGCCTAGGTACAAATGTGGGGGGGCCTAGAAGGTGAGTGGGGCCTAGGTACAAATGTGGGTGGGCCTAGAAGGTGAGTGGGGCCTAGAAGGTGTGTGGGGCCTAGAAGGTGTGTGGGGCCTAGGTACAAATGTGGGGGGTGGGCCTAGAAGGTGTGTGGGGCCTAGAAGGTGTGTGGGGCCTAGGTACAAATGTCGGGGGTGGGCCTAGAAGGTGAGTTGGGCCTAGGTACAAACGTGGGTGGGCCTAGAAGGTGTGTGGGGCCTAGAAGGTGTGTGGGGCCTAGAAGGTGTGTGGGGCCTAGGTACAAATGTGGGGGTGGGCCTAGAAGGTGTGTGGGGCCTAAAAGGTGTGTGGGGCCTAGAAGGTGTGTGGGGCCTAGGTACAAATATGAGGGTGGGCCTAGAAGGTGAGTGGGGCCTAGGTACAAATGTGGGTGGGCCTAGAAGGTGTGTGGGGCCTAGGTACAAATGTGGGTGGGCCTAGAAGGTGAGTGGGGCCTAGAAGGTGAGTGGGGCCTAGGTACAAATGTGGGTGGGCCTAGAAGGTGAGTGGGGCCTAGAAGGTGTGTGGGGCCTAGAAGGTATGTGGGGCCTAGAAGGTGTGTGGGGCCTAGGTACACATGTGGGGGGTGGGCCTAGAAGGTGTGTGGGGCCTAGAAGGTGTGTGGGGCCTAGAAGGTGAGTGGGGCCTAGAAGGTGTGTGGGGCCTAGAAGGTGTGTGGGGCCTAGAAGGTGTGTGGGGCCTAGGTACAAATGTGGGGGGGCCTAGAAGGTGAGTGGGGCCTAGGTACAAATGTGGGTGGGCCTAGAAGGTGAGTGGGGCCTAGAAGGTGTGTGGGGCCTAGGTACAAATGTGGGGGGTGGGCCTAGAAGGTGTGTGGGGCCTAGAAGGTGTGTGGGGCCTAGGTACAAAAGTCGGGGGTGGGCCTAGAAGGTGAGTTGGGCCTAGGTACAAACGTGGGTGGGCCTAGAAGGTGTGTGGGGCCTAGAAGGTGTGTGGGGCCTAGAAGGTGTGTGGGGCCTAGGTACAAATGTGGGGGTGGGCCTAGAAGGTGTGTGGGGCCTAAAAGGTGTGTGGGGCCTAGAAGGTGTGTGGGGCCTAGCTACAAATATGAGGGTGGGCCTAGAAGGTGAGTGGGGCCTAGGTACAAATGTGGGTGGGCCTAGAAGGTGTGTGGGGCCTAGGTACAAATGTGGGTGGGCCTAGAAGGTGAGTGGGGCCTAGAAGGTGAGTGGGGCCTAGGTACAAATGTGGGTGGGCCTAGAAGGTGAGTGGTGCCTAGAAGGTGTGTGGGGCCTAGGTACAAATGTGGGTGGGCCTAGAAGGTGTGTGGGGCCTAGAAGGTGTGTGGGGCCTAGGTACAAATGTGGGGGGTGGGCCTAGAAGGTGTGTGGGGCCTAGAAGGTGTGTGGGGCCTAGGTACAAATGTCGGGGGTGGGCCTAGAAGGTGAGTTGGGCCTAGGTACAAACGTGGGTGGGCCTAGAAGGTGTGTCGGGCCTAGAAGGTGTGTGGGGCCTAGGTACAAATGTGGGGGTGGGCCTAGAAGGTGTGTGGGGCCTAAAAGGTGTGTGGGGCCTAGAAGGTGTGTGGGGCCTAGGTACAAATATGAGGGTGGGCCTAGAAGGTGAGTGGGGCCTAGGTACAAATGTGGGTGGGCCTAGAAGGTGAGTGGGGCCTAGAAGGTGTGTGGGGCCTAGGTACAAATGTGGGTGGGCCTAGAAGGTGTGTGGGGCCTAGAAGGTGTGTGGGGCCTAGAAGGTGTGTGGGGCCTAGGTACAAATGTGAGGGTGGGCCTAAAAGGTGTGTGGGGCCTAGGTACAAATGTGGGGGGGGGGCCTAGAAGGTGAGTGGGGCCTAGGTACAAATGTGGGGGGTGGGCCTAGAAGGTGTGTGGGGCCTAAAAGGTGTGTGGGGCCTAGAAGGTGTGTGGGGCCTAGGTACAAATGTGGGTGGGCCTAGAAGGTGAGTGGTGCCTAGAAGGTGTGTGGGGCCTAGGTACAAATGTGGGTGGGCCTAGAAGGTGTGTGGGGCCTAGAAGGTGTGTGGGGCCTAGAAGGTGTGTGGGGCCTAGGTACAAATGTGGGTGGGCCTAGAAGGTGTGTGGGGCCTAGGTACAAATGTGGGTGGGCCTAGAAGGTGAGTGGGGCCTAGGTACAAATGTGGGTGGGCCTAGAAGGTGAGTGGGGCCAAGAAGGTGTGTGGGGCCTAGGTACAAATGTGGGTGGGCCTAGAAGGTGTGTGGGGCCTAGAAGGTGTGTGGGGCCTAGAAGGTGTGTGGGGCCTAGGTACAAATGTGAGGGTGGGCCTAGAAGGTGTGTGGGGCCTAGGTACAAATGTGGGTGGGCCTAGAAGGTGAGTGAGGCCTAGGTACACATGTGGGGGGTGGGCCTAGAAGGTGTGTGGGGCCTAGAAGGTGTGTGGGGCCTAGGTACAAATGTGGGGGGTGGGCCTAGAAGGTGTGTGGGGCCTAGGTAAAAATGTGGGGGTGGGCCTAGAAGGTGAGTGGGGCCTAGGTACAAATGTGGGGGGTGGGCCTAGAAAGTGTGTGGGGCCTAGGTACAAACGCGGGTGGGCCTAGAAGGTGTGTGGGGCCTAGGTACAAATGTGGGGGGTGGGCCTAGAAGGTGTGTGGGGCCTAGGTACAAATGTGGGTGGGCCAAGAAGGTGTGTGGGGCCTAGGTACAAATGTGGGTGGGCCTAGAAGGTGAGTGGGGCATAGGTACAAATGTGGGTGGGCCTAGAAGGTTTGTGGGGCCTAGGTTCAAATGTGGGTGGGCCTAGAAGGTGTGTGGGGCCTAGGTACAAATGTGAGGGTGGGCCTAGAAGGTGTGTGGGGCCTAGGTACAAATGTGGGTGGGCCTAGAAGGTGTGTGGGGCCTAGAAGGTGTGTGGGGCCTAGAAGTTGTGTGGGGCCTAGGTACAAATGTGGGTGGGCCTAGAAGGTGTGTGGGGCCTAGGTACAAATGTGGGGGGTGGGCCTAGAAGGTGTGTGGGGCCTAGGTACAAATGTGGGTGGGCCAAGAAGGTGTGTGGGGCCTAGGTACAAATGTGAGGGTGGGCCTAGAAGGTGAGTGGGGCCTAGAAGGTGTGTGGGGCCTAGGTACAAATGTGAGGGTGGGCCTAGAAGGTGTGTGGGGCCTAGAAGGTGTGTGGGGCCTAGGTACAAATGTGGGGGTGGGCCTAGAAGGTGAGTGGGGCCTAGAAGGTGTGTGGGGCCTAGGTACAAATGTGAGGGTGGGCCTAGAAGGTGTGTGGGGCCTAGAAGGTGTGTGGGGCCTAGGTACAAATGTGAGGGTGGGCCTAGAAGGTGAGTGGGGCCTAGAAGGAGAGTGGGGCCTAGGTACAAATGTGGGGCGTGGGCCTAGAAGGTGAGTGGGGCCTAGGTACAAATGTGAGGGTGGGCCTAGAAGGTGTGTGGGGCCCAGGTACAAATGTGGGGGGTGGGCCTAGAAGGTGTGTGGGGCCTAGGTACAAATGTGGGTGGGCCAAGAAGGTGTGTGGGGCCTAGGTACAAATGTGAGGGTGGGCCTAGAAGGTGAGTGGGGCCTAGAAGGTGTGTGGGGCCTAGGTACAAATGTGGGGGTGGGCCTAGAAGGTGTGTGGGGCCTAGAAGGTGTGTGGGGCCTAGGTACAAATGTGAGGGTGGGCCTAGAAGGTGTGTGGGGCCTAGGTACAAATGTGAGGGTGGGCCTAGAAGGTGTGTGGGGCCTAGAAGGTGTGTGGGGCCTAGGTACAAATGTGGGGGTGGGCCTAGAAGGTGAGTGGGGCCTAGAAGGTGTGTGGGGCCTAGGTACAAATGTGAGGGTGGGCCTAGAAGGTGTGTGGGGCCTAGGTACAAATGTGAGGGTGGGCCTAGAAGGTGTGTGGGGCCTAGAAGGTGTGTGGGGCCTAGGTACAAATGTGAGGGTGGGCCTAGAAGGTGAGTGGGGCCTAGAAGGTGAGTGGGGCCTAGGTTCAAATGTGGGGCGTGGGCCTAGAAGGTGAGTGGGGCCTAGGTACAAATGTGAGGGTGGGCCTAGAAGGTGTGTGGGCCTAGAAGGTGTGTGGGGCCTAGGTACAAATGTGGGGGTGGGCCTAGAAGGTGAGTGGGGCCTAGAAGGTGAGTGGGGCCTAGGTACAAATGTGAGGGGTGGGCCTAGAAGGTGAGTGGGGCCTAGGTACAAATGTGAGGGTGGGCCTGGAAGGTGTGTGGGCCTAGAAGGTGTGTGGGGCCTAGAAGGTGTGTGGGGCCTAGGTACAATGAAAGTGGTACAAAGTTGTGTGTGAGCTAAGTTAAAAAATGTACCCAGTACAAACGTGTCTTGATCTTGTATAAATCTGGTTTGTTCAGTTATTGATTATTTTGTCAAATACACCACAAAAGGCAAGATGACATTTCACGTAAACTGTGTGTGTTTGACCGGGGGGGGGGTGAATACAAAAAAGCAGTTCACTTAAAAGACAACTGTTTTATCCAACTCTATGAATAAGTGAAAAAACAAATACGCATTGTTTCTTAACGTTGTTATTGCTATAAATAACGGTTTTTATTTATTTATTTCTTACTGATGAAATCAAGCATGAGCTCATGGATAGGCCCCCACCTCAAGTTGAAGGAAAGCAAAGATGTAAAAACACTATAAAACTGACCACAATATTCCTTCATAAAGTGGCGTCGCTATGTCGGCTGTCACCCGGTGCGGCACTTCATAGTGTCACCCCCCCACACACACACACAAGAAACACAGTATATATATATATATATATATATATATATATATATATATATATATATATATATATATATTATAGTTAACTATATGTATATATATATGTATATATATATATATATATATATATATATATATACATATATATATATATATATATATATATATATATATATATATATATATATATATATATATATATATATATATATATATATATATATACTTATATATATATATATATATACATATATATATATATATATATATATATATATATATATATATATATATATATATATATATATATATATATATATACATATATATATATATATATATATATATATATATATATATATATATTCATATTTATATATATGTATATATACATATATGTGTATATGTGTGTGTGTCGGCCTACATAGGGCTATAATTAAAATATATGCCGCAGACGGTTTAATCACTACAGATTAAATTGTAACGATGGTTTTCTATAGTCTGTTAATAATACAGTTGGATGTAAAATTGTTTTCCCTATGGTTCGCACATTTACGTCATGATGTCACCCCCATCATATTGTAATAAGTGTCGATCTGTACGTAAAAGATTATTTAACTTTAATTAATCATTAATGGAACTGGCAAAAAGCATTTTTCTTCTGTACATTTAGCAATTTTTTTTTTTGCCTTGGTGTCACCCCTAAATGGTTTCACCCGATGCGGTCCGCACCCCCACCCCGCCCTCGCTACGCCTCTGCCTTCATATGCCAAGGTTTGAATACAGGTGAACTCAACTTTGCCAGCACTATTTTACCACCTGTTCACAAATTGTATCTACATCGATCTTTTCGAATCTTCGAGAACCATCCATTAAGTCTACCAATCCGCATCTGCATCGAGATAATACAAACATGCTTATTCTCGCAAACTATTAATACATCGGATATCTGCTATCACAAAAAGACAATTAATTGAATGTGGTGGGGTTTTAAACCATGCTTATTAAGGTGTGTTCAAAAAACAATTTTAAAAATCAATATAATTGATCTTGGTATCGTGTAGGCATAGTGAGCTTGAAGGTCTAGTTGTGGTTAATTATGTTGGTTTGTGTTATGTTTGTTATGGGTTGTATAGAGCCTTCGTATATAACACATATAGGGAACAAGGTTAGGGGTGGCTTATTATGTTGGTTTGTGTTATGTTTGTTATGGGTTGTATAGAGCCTTCGTATATAACATATAGGGAACACGGTTAGGGGTGGCTTATTATGTTGGTTTGTGTTATGTTTGTTATGGGGTTGTATAGAGCCTTCGTATATCACACATATAGGGAGCAAGGTTAGGGGTGGCTTATTATGTTGGTTTGTGTTATGTTTGTTATGGGTTGTATAGAGCCATCGTATATAACACATATAGGGCACAAGGTTAGGGGTGGCTTATTATGTTGGTTTGTGTTATGTTTGTTATGGGTTGTATAGAGCCATCGTATATCACGCATATAGGGCACAAGGTTAGGGGTGGCTTATTATGTTGGTTTGTGTTATGTTTGTTATGGGTTGTATAGAGCCTTCGTATATAACATATAGGGAACACGGTTAGGGGTGGCTTATTATGTTGGTTTGTGTTATGTTTGTTATGGGGTTGTATAGAGCCTTCGTATATCACACATATAGGGAGCAAGGTTAGGGGTGGCTTATTATGTTGGTTTGTGTTATGTTTGTTATGGGTTGTATAGAGCCATCGTATATAACACATATAGGGCACAAGGTTAGGGGTGGCTTATTATGTTGGTTTGTGTTATGTTTGTTATGGGTTGTATAGAGCCATCGTATATCACGCATATAGGGCACAAGGTTAGGGGTGGCTTATTATGTTGGTTTGTGTTATGTTTGTTATGGGTTGTATAGAGCCATCGTATATCACGCATATAGGGCACAAGGTTAGGGGTGGCTTATTATGTTGGTTTGTGTTATGTTTGTTATGGGTTGTATAGAGCCATCGTATATCACGCATATAGGGCACAAGGTTAGGGGTGGCTTATTATGTTGGTTTGTGTTATGTTTGTTATGGGTTGTATAGAGCCATCGTATATCACGCATATAGGGCACAAGGTTAGGGGTGGCTTATTATGTTGGTTTGTGTTATGTTTGTTATGGGTTGTATAGAGCCATCGTATATCACGCATATAGGGCACAAGGTTAGGGGTGGCTTATTATGTTGCTGTATTGTGGTATGTGTGGTATATTGTGGGCTTGATCCTTTACAAATAACCTTGGGTATGTAGATTTATGCTGAACAAAAAAGAGTAACATTGCCCTTTTTCTTTACGAGAAAATAAAACAGATATCATGAATAGACATTTAATATTTTGTTTTAAACAAACTTAGATGCAATGCAATGAAATATTTCTGATGAGAAAAAAAAATAATTTTTTCCTATAAAGTGATTCGAAACTGTGTGACGTTTTGTGTATGCTGATGTGATGGGGTGGGGGTACGGTTGCATCTAGACGCTTTATAGAATGTGAATTGGCAATGTGTGATTAATTGATGGTTATATGATCGTCATAAAAATCAAGATTATATATATATATATATATATATATATATATATATATATATATATATATATATATATATATATATATATATATATATATATATATATATATATATATATATATATATATATATTATATATGCGTGTCTGCGTGTCTGCGTGTGTGTCTGTGTGTGTGTGTCTGTGTGTGTGTGTCTGTGAGTGTGTCTGTGTGTGTGTCTGTGTCACTCTGTGTGTGTGTGTCTTTGTGTCTGTGTATGTCTGTGTGTGTCTGTGTGTGTGTCTCTGTCTGTGTGTGTGTCTGTGTGTGTCTGTGTGTGTGTGTCTGTCTGTGTGTGTTTGTGTGTGTCTGTGTGTGTCTGTGCGTGTTTCTGCGTGTGTGTCTGTGTGTGTGTCTGTGTGTGTCTGTGATTGTGTGTGTGTGCGTAGCTAATATTCAGTTACCGTTACTCTGTGGGGACTGAAGGTCAATGAGAACATGTGTGTCTATGTGTGTGTGTGTGTGTGTGTGTGTGTGTCTATGTGTCTGTGTGTGTCTTTGTGTCTGTGTGTGTGTGTCTATAGTTTGTGTGTGTGTTTGTCTATGTGTCTGTGGTCACCTCATATGAGGGACTAGTATAATTTATTTTTCTAAGACCAGAATTGATGGGATTCGAACTCGAGACTTTCGGGTTAACAGTCATGCCGTCAATCACCCAGCTATATCGTCCCGCATTAGTGATAGTAGGCGTGAACAGTTCTCAAGATTAAAGCTAATCTAGACCTGGATCGATATTAAATATGCTTTGTTTAATTTATTTTTACCTACTCTGTTAGGGTAGGAAGATTAAATAGTACATGAATCTATCAGGGACGATTTATTTACAACTTGACCTGTGACCTTTTGACCTACATATTGCATCACGGCTGAGCCGACTGAACGATAATGGAATTCTAGTTTCAATTTATTTGTTTACTAGACAGTTGTTGTGTTGATTATATTTCTGTTTAGGTTTTAATGAAGTAGTTGCTCGTTACTGGCTTACAGATAGACCATAATTCAATATCATCATAATTCCTTTGTGGCCCCTAGGGCTCTATGCTTATCATAGATCAAAATCCTAACCATATACAACAGTAAATAAATGATCAAAACAACATTTAATAATAAACGTAAACAATTATTTTTAGCTTAGTCCTACACTAAAATTAAATTTCTTGCTAATACTAACCATAAATATAATCGTAACCATTCATTTACCCTGTTCTAACCGAACACTTAACCATTAACCAAATTAACCCTGCAACCAATTATTATAAAGTAACGCAAACTTTAAACCTAAACCCAATGCTATACCTGAATCTAAACCCAACGCTAAACTTCAATCTAAACCCACCACTATACCTGAATTTAAACCTAAACCCATCGCTAACCTTCAATCTAAACCCACCACTATACCTGAATCTAAACCCAACGCTAAACTTCAATCTAAACCCACCGCTATACCTGAATCTAAACCCAACGCTAAACTTCAATCTAAACCCACCGCTATACCTGAATCTAAACCTAAACCCAAACGGCAACACAAATCTTACATCAAAACTGAAATTAGATCTTAAATATAAATCCAAACCTAAATTTAAATCTTGTATAAATCTATCCCAACGACTAAAACTCGACTAAGTTGTACACAACAAATAAACTTCATTCAAATTTAAATTGGATCTAGTCTTGTAAATCGGACAATGACCCACATGACAAGATTAGTCTTATCAAACAATTTACCGTCACAAATCCCTGTTTACGTTTAGTAAGCTAATAAAGTTCCGGCCGATTATATATATATATATATATATATATATATATATATATATATATATATATATATATATATATATATATATATATATAGATGTGTGTGTGTGTGTGTGTGTCGGCCTACATAAGCCTATAATTTAAATATATGCCACATAGGCGTACATGTATGTGTATAAGCTTTAATCACAGTTGGGTGTAGCATTGTTTTCTCTATAGTTAGCGCGTTTATATCATGGTTTCGATTCATATTTAACTATGTAACTTTAATTAATCATTAATTGAACTGGCAAAAAGGTTTTTTCTTCTGTACATTTTGCCTTTTTTAGCCTTGAAAAACATCTTTCTGTAATAAGGAGCCCGTTTAGGTGCAGCTTTAGAAACAACGTCATGAGATTAAGTTAATTGCGTTATTCATGCTGGTTTAATGTCACTACATGCTGCCTTACCTGGACTTAATTTAAAATCATGCTTAAGTTATAATTACATCACAGACGTAGAAAAAGTTGGGATTGTATGGCGTTATACTTGATAAACAGAATTGACGTAGTTAATAGAAAAAACAAAGGATATGGTTATTATCCTAACAAACATAGCCTTTGTTTCCCATATAGTGGACAATGGGTAAGTGTCACCACTGTTGTCTTGATGTTCAGTTCAACTTGAGAATATTTTTTTTCTTAATGTTGACAACCCTTAAGGTGAAGCCTTGATTTGTGACGTGATCTATTTTTAGTGTGTAGGGTTCATGCGGTTCATTTGCGTCATATTTTGTTTATGTAGATCTAGAACTGTTTGGTGTCGTTTTGCTTTAGCTGTCGACGTCATTTTTTTGTCTGTTTTGTGATTTTACGTATCTGAGGAAAGATAGTTTAAAGTAGAGTGACGTCTTTAGATTACACACCCCCTCCATAAACACACACACACACACACAAACAAACATACACACAAACCCAAGCAGTTATTCTAATAACAAAATGAAAAATATACGGATCTATTGGTTATAACCACACAGCAAATAGGAGTAGTCGGGTACACTTTTAACTTTCTCGTATATACGAAGTATAGAGAAAGTATTGTAATCGTGCAAAAAAAATCGAGATTTTTTACAAATCTCGACGTTTTACACCTCACTGATACGGAAAAACATAATTTTGCAATCTTGTCCGTATGTCTGTGTGTCTGTGTGTGTGTCTGTGTGTATGTGTGTCTGTCTGTAAACACGATTACTTTGTTATGTAGGGAGAATGGGGGGTACATTACCATTGGTTGTGTAGGGAGAAGGGGGGGGTACAACCCCATTTGTTATGTAGTGAGAAAGGGGGGTACATTATCATTTGTTGTGTAGGGAGAAGGGGTGGGTACAAACCCATTTGTTATGTAGGGAGAAAGGGAGGCAAGGGTACATTACCATTTGTTGTGTAGGGAGAAAAGGGGGAGGGGATATAACAAAGGCTTCGTTGCATATATTTCATATTTTTATTGTTGTTGTTTAATGGTTTAAGTCCGCTTTCATATTGGAAATATTGGGAGTATTGGGAATACTGTAAAAATGTGGAATATTGGGAATACTAGGAATACTGGGAATACTGGAATTATTGGAAATATTGGAAATAAGCTGCCTAATTTTCAGTGGGGAGTCAGAGGCTGTTTTTTTTTAGGATGCGTGTTAATGATTAAGGGCACATAACTTAATGTAAACGCAACTCTCTTGCCACTTTAAAAAAAATCCAACCAATGTAATTATGTATTAAATTTATCAAACACAAGAATGAATTGTTTGATTGTCAAGTAGATCGACGCTAACTCAACTTTAGTCCAGTAGACCGTAGCAAACTGAAGCTGTTCCGAAAATATTATATTTGTAGCTGCCACATTTGTTGATTACAAAATAAACTACGTATTTGTTTTACAATGTAATAAATATGCTACAAACCGCCGAATTATAAAGGGAAGTAATTCATGAAAATACAAATGAATATTTAAATTATCATTATTAATTCTCCTGATTTTAAACGACATGTTATTCGTTAAAGTTGAAACAAAAACAAAGTTATTTCTTAAAAAGAAACGTAAGCGATAGTTGTGTCCTTCTTGGATTTGACGCCACTTATTCCTGTGTGGTATATAGGGAGCAACGGGCTGCAGCCACACCTCTCAATCTGACTCGGGTTTTGGGCGGCTCTCTTTATTTTCGCTCACGTAAGCCCGGCAGTCCTTGTCTCATCTTCTTCTGTCCTTCTCCCGGATTTTCTTGACCGGTCTACATTCCTTTTCCCTGTGTTTTCAAGTATACTGTTTTGCGATGTTTCCTCTTCCATTCTCACTGTATGCCCAGTCCATCCCAATTAGCTCGCTTAAACGTGCCTGTGTATTGGCTTTTTATGTTTTGCTACAGGTCTTTTTTTTTTTGTGTGTCTGCCAAAGAAATCATGTAGAAGAACTCTATAGGTTGTTTTGTAAAAAGATTACGGTAGCTGCTGTTGGATTATCTTTATTCTATATACACCACCCCACGCTCTTCTCTTTTTCCCTTTGTTTTTAAACCACTTTGAAAGCCGAGTCCTCTTTCACCTACAATTAAACTTATTAAACATAAGCAAACGTTCAAACCACTTCCATGACTTATTTCCCTTTTTAAATAGTCAAATAGGGGTGTTCATTAGCTTCATTTTAGTAGATTTGTACTAAACAAATTAAAAAGCAATTGTTTTACTTAATTTTTATTTTTGTATAAAATATTTACCAAAGAATGACATTGTACAAAAAAGGAAATGTATTTAAAATTAATAATAAAAATACAAAAATACATAAATATAAACATAACAAGAGACACCATTACTGAAAGAAAGCTTTCATGTTTTATATTCTTTTGACCGACTGAACGTTCAGAGGTCATACAGCAGAGATAAAGTAAAATTGATTTACACAAAATACACTAATGCACTTACATACATGAAATGATGTAATTTGTATTAATTGAAAAAATATTTTAATTTTCCAAAACCCGAACAGGCCAGCATTGAGTATCTTATGTTTGTATATATATATATATATATATATATATATATATATATATATATATATATATATATATATATATATATATATATATATATATATATATATATATATAAAGGTTTTTTTGCGGGGTGGCCCTTTTATTTCTAGTTCCGCCATTGAAAGGATAGTGTGTTCAGCATTACGCCAAGCCGCCTTTACTTTCTCTAACGTGAGTAAGGTACCCATCAGAGCTGGGTGGACTCAGGGACGGTCTCCTGACTTGAACACGGATTCGAACTCGAAAGTTTTTAGCCAGCAGCTTAGCTCAAAACAAATACACAACTCTTTTTTAAGGATTTTATTTATATATTGTAATAAAATCAAACATAATATACCGTGTATCTCTATTTCTTTGTAGTTCTTTGTCTTTTTGTTTACAGAATAAATAAACCGGGAGTGATCTCCCCTAAACTTTCTCGAATATTCTTATATAAAATAACAGGGGATGGGAACTCGGGCTATAGACATGATTTTTAATCCATTTTAAATACTTAAAGTTTTAAAAATAGAATAAAATCTCGTAGACAAATTAATTGCACACCAAGTGAACGCGAAATAAAAAAGCGCATAATAGTGCGCAATATTATTATTACTTTTAATATTTACATTAGTTTTTTGAGAAATCGGAAGTAGCGTAAAGTACTACTTCCAGTCAACGGAAATGACTCAAAATTTAATAGAAGGTAGAGAATTAGATCTTTTACTTACGTATGAAATTTCATTTATCTATCTGAAATAGTACTCAAGTTATAGGCTTTTGAAAAATTCAAAGTAGGAAAAGTACCATTTCCGGTTATCGGAAATCGCTCAAAAGTTGATACGGATCTACGATTTTGATTAAATACTTATATATGAAATTTCATCAACCTAGCTGTAACGGTACTCAAGTTATCGTGTTTACACACGGACACACACACACACACACACACACACACACACACAGACACACAGACATACGGACAAGATTGCAAAATTATGTTTTTCCGTATCAGTGAGATGCAAAACGTCGAGATTTGCAAAAATCTCGATTTTTTTTTTTTTTTTTTGCACGATTACAAGAGTTTCTCTATACTTCGTATATACGAGAAAGTAAAAACACAACTTTGAACATCTTTTTACATTGGTTATTTGGAACTACGTCATTCACTGTTTGTCTTGTTTATTGATAGGAAGGGGAGGCCACCACAAGCGATTTGTTAGTTAAACAAGGCCAGAGTTCGTGACACACTGCCCACTGTTGAAAAGTTCTGAAATAATTAAAAGTCAAATCATCAAACTATAATTACATTAATTAACTAAGGTAGCTGATATGTGATGTCCGTGTAAGATTTAGTAAAACTACGTCAATTATTTTTTTATAAACACTGTACTAATTTCTGGAATAAATAATAGTCAAATCATCAAACTATATTTACATTAATTGATTATGGTAGTAGATACGTTATGTCACTGTAAGATATATTAAAATGACGTCTATTTTTTAAATAATTTAAATATTAATTTAAATGGTCGTAATGTTCATAGTAGGCCTACCTGTACCTGTCTTTAACTTGTAAGGTAACTAACACTAAATACCACTGAGGAAATTCAGGAATATCAAAACACATAGGCGATGCTGTGAGTAACTTTGACCAGAGTTTTCTTTTTAGGCATCTCTTCCACGAAGGAGGGGGAAGGGAATACACCCCCCCCCCCTCACACCACATACCCACCCTTGATTGAAATATAATAATCGACAGTTCGCCCTTCCCGGAGATTTTAGTCCAACTTCTCACCCCCTCCTAAACTAAACTGACAAAGTTTTGTGCCCTACCTTTCCCCCCCCCATAACCGGAAAAAAATATCCGAAAGAAACACTGCATATGATATGCTCTTTTAGGACTAACACAGTTGAAATGATCCCATGCATAACAATAACCCTATCAATGATAACGGCATATAGAAATGAACAATTTAAGTTAGATCTCCAACATGGTAGAATACATTTCCTATAGATGTTTACTTGAGCAAACAACATCACAACAGGTATAGGGCTTACGTGTTTGCTGATTGCTGGACTAGCTATGGTCTTCTCGGGAGTCCGCGCAACTGGGGCGGCTGGAGGTGGAGCAACAGGGGCGTTGTGAGGTTTTCTTGCTGGCTCAGGGGCGGGTGGCTTGGTGGGTGAAGAAAACAGTGGTAGAATGTGTTGATGATGTAGAGGATGGGGGGGGGGAAGATGGTGGATATATAGTAGGGCAGGATAGAGGTTGGTAGATAATGGTAGAGTATGGTAGAGGTTGGTGGATGATTGTGGATAATGATGGATGATGGTGTGTAATGGTGTGTGATGGTGGATGATAGTGGATGATGGTGCGTGGTGGTGGATGATAGTGGATGATGGTGCGTGGTGGTGGATGATGGTGGATGATAGTGGGTGATGGTGAATGATGGTGGATGATGGTGGATGATGGTGGATATTTAGTAGAGTAGGAAAGAAGAGGGTAGATGCTAGTGGAGGATGGTAGAGTGTGGTGGAGGGTGGTGTATGATTGTGGAGGTTTGAAGAAGATGTTGGGCTTTTCAATGAAAAACTGGTGTAGATAAACATTCCATGTTAAATAGAACCCTTTGAAGTAGATTCGGAACTATTACTACTTACCTCTGGTTTTTTGACGGAAATATTATTACTTACCGCTGGTTTTGGACGGAACTATTACTACTTACCTCGATTTTTTGACGGAACTATTACTACTTACCTCGGGATTTTTTGACGGAACTATCACTACTTACTTCTGTTTTTTTAACGGAACTTTTACTACTAACCTCTGTTTTTATCGGAACTATTACTACTTACCTCTGGTTTTTTACGGAACTATTACTACTTACCTCAGGATTTAACGGAACTATTACTACTTACCTATGGTTTTTTAACGGAACTATTACTACTTACCTCTTGTTTTTTTGCGCAACTATTACTACTAACCTCTGGTTTTAACGGAACTATTACTACTTACTTGTTTTTTTACGGAACCATTACTACTTACTCTGGTTTTGGACGGAACTATTACTACTTACTCTGGTTTTGGACGGAACTATTACTACTTACCTTTGGTTTCTGGACCTTCTCCGGTTTTTCTTTCTCCTGCCTCTGTGGTCTGGGCACCGATGGATAGATCTTCAGCGATTCGTAAATGGTCGGCCGAAACTGTGCTGGGTACTTGTTGACCGATCCGTAACTGGGATCCGAACCCGGCTCTTTTTTATTTTTGACCGCGTTCTGCAAGGTGCTCTCGAAGCTTTTTGGATGCTTCATGGAGGTGTCCGGTCCAGGGTTTGGTTTTTTCTTCAAGTTGTCGTATAAATTACCCTTGAAGGGCTGATGTTTGGCAGTAGTTTTTGAGGACATTGCGGTACTGATTTTGTAGTTTAGTTGTTATCAACAAAGAAAGTAATTTCTATTTATCCGTGTGTAAGATTGAGTCGGTATTTTTAAAAGATTGAAATTCCTTGACATATTTAAGTAACATAAGATGTGTAAAAATAAAGAGATTTTCACATGTTGAATTCAAGTCCACATAATTTCGTTCAATGAAATGAATATTGTTTCTGAAAAATACATTTTAGCTATATTTTATGGTAGATTAAATAAGGTAAAAGTATCTTGAAATTTAATTTGATAGAAAGGAGTATTCAAAATATATAAATCTGTGTTGAATTTATCGGCTCAATGATTGTTTTGTACTTTTACAACTCATTACTGAAAATAAATCTTGTAATTTTAAATTCAATCAGGTAAATTAAAATTGTTCTCATAAATTATTTTATCATACTACAAATAAAATAGACGGTTCGTCGAAATACACAACCGCAAAAAATACCAATCGAAACAAAAATACATCATATATTCCATAAACACAACCACACCACATACACACCACATACCCACTACATACACACAACCACACCACATACACACAACATACATACTACATACACACATCTACACCACATACACACAACTACACCACATACCCACATACACACAACTACACAACATACACGCAACTACACCACATACACATAAACATACACACATATACACGACACAAACACACACACGTATATATATATATATATATATATATATATATGCCTATATGTTATGTATATATTTGCATACCTTCATAGTTTCAGCCATTGCACTACTAAACTTCTTTTGTTCTTTTGTTTAGATTATAAGCTATCCACAAAGAACAATGATAATCCTCTCAACTAACTTTACTGTTTGTCTTAACGTCCAACACAAAGAACAAAGATGTCCTTTGAACTGATTACAGTGTCTGTCTTAGAGTCCAACACATGAAGTGTGTGGTTGACACAGATTAAGGTGTGCTGGCGAAGAATGCTGCCACCTCTGGCAACCACCGGTGCGTGGCGCCAATAATCCAATGATCAAGTGGACCACAGAAATATTGTTTTACCTGTATTGACTGGTCCTGATTGCTTGACTGGTTGTAAGTAATTTGGGGGAGGGGGGGGGGGGGGTAAGGGGGAGAGACGGGGGTGTATTCATAAATTGGTCTGTATTCATTTGATACTATTCGTTTTTTTCCCATTAGATTGTTAGCGCTTAAAAAAAAAGAATTTAATTAAACGTATTCAAAAAAAAAAAATCTTTAAAAAGACATTTTAAAACCTGTTTGTTTTGCAGGAATTTATATTGTTTGAATAGAGGCAGGGGTCTTCGTAAAGAAGGGTCATTCAGTCCAAAGTCCCGCCCCCTCCAAATGCCAATTAAGTAATAAGTGTCAACTTGTCATGCGCTTTATGGACCTTTTACTCCGATTTCAGTCTGCTTTTCTTTCTGGATTTGCTTCCCCACCCCACCCTCTGAAAAATTAGTTCTAAATTATTTTCCAGTGCCCCTCACCTTCCAGTGAGAAGAGGTCGTCTTAACTAATTTTAGCTTAAGCATATTTCAATCGCTAAGCCATTTCACAAAAATATATTCACTAGACCTTTCCTAGACTACAACATTAATCCCCAAACAATAGCTAGGTTTATATATTTTTAAAAAGGAAATTAGCATATTGTTTATCATTCTTTATTGTCAATCAACACGGCATGCTACGTCACATTTCTTAAGCACTCCTCAAATTAGAATATTGTCTCAAGCAAGTCCCTCCCTCTTTCCTATTCAGAATGATGTCGTATGTCGTCATAACCACACAACAAACAATAAAACGGAAACATAACACCACCGCGACAGTAGCCTCCCTTTGATTTACCATTAACAAGGACGATAGGTGAGGTAAGAACATATATGCACACAATGGTTATCGATATTCCTTAACCGGGTCGGATCGATCGTGATTAATCTTTTGTTTGACAAGTTTAATCTACATTTTAATGCCTGTTCGATCACAGTTCTTCAGTAGAGCGTTGCTGTTTTCATTTGAAAAATTAGGGTACAGACAGGGGCGGAACTACAGTGCCGCCAGACCCCGCATTGCGGGGGGGCCCAGGCCGTTTAGGGGCCCACAGACGACCATAATAAATATTTTTATAGTTAAAAAAATAATTTTCGTGTGAAAAAACAAACAGATCTACTACAGTAGTGATGTTCTACAGTAGCTAACACACGCTGTTTCGTAAAGGAAAAAAAATATATAGGCTACATCAGTTGTAGTGTGAAAGATAGGCAAACGTTCAAACCACTTCCATGACTTATTTCCCTTTTTTAAATAGTCAAATATGTGTGCTCTTAAAAAAACTTTTAATAGATTTGCACTAAACAAATTAAAAAGCAAGTACTTCTCTTAATTATTATTTAAAGAAAAAATACATAATAAAGAACGAAATAGAATAAAAAGGAAATGTACTCAATCTATTAATATTAATACAAAAATATACAAATAAACATAAGGCGAGAACCCATTACACATACAAAGCTTTCATGCTTCATATTCTTTTGACCGACTTTTAAAATAGTGAGTAGCTTTTCAGACATTAAAACAGAGAATTTCAAAGCTGACTAATAGCACTTACGCAAATGATGTGTTGTTGTAACATGCTTTCATTAAAAATAAAAACTAAGAATTATTTTTTTTTCAAATTTCGAACAAGCAGGTGTTGAGTATTCTACGTTCGTATTGTATATATATATATATATATATATATATATATATATATATATATATATATATATATATATATATATATATATATATATATATGGGGCCCAAAAATTTTTTTTGCGGGGCGGCCCTTTTTTTCTAGTTCCGCCACTGGGTACAGACCTCATACATACAAGGGTGTAGTGTATGTTTTAGGTCTTTAGGTAGCCTACATATGGCCTATATATATATATATATATATATATATATATATATATATATATATATATATATATATATATATATATATAATATATATATATGTTTGTGCATATATATGTGTGTATAGAGTATATGTATATGGACTATATATATATATATATATATATATATATATATATATGTATATATATATATATATATATATATATAGAGGCCAAATACGTATATATATATATATATATATGTATATATGTTTGTGCATATATATGTGTGTATATGTATACGTGCCCTGCATATATATTCAGTACAATAGGTTATCAAACTAACAGGAAAAACAGAATTATTCACTTTTTATAATTTGTTGTTAATCTTACTGGTAACCATTTATCTAAACATGGAAGAGCAAGGTCAAATGGCAGACTGTCTACGAGCTCTAAGGTCTCGAGTTTGAATCTTGGTCTCACCTCAGGGCGTCTTAGAGGCAACCCAGCTCTGATTCAAGTTAGTACAACGTCCCTGAGTCCACCCAGCTCTAATGGGTACCTAACGCATGTTAGGGAAAGTTAAGGCGGCTGGGCATAGAGCTGACCACACCATCCCTTCATCTGCTGGGGTCAAGAAACTCTACTTCATCTGCCCTATGGATCTTTAAGTTTGAAAGGCGTGCTTGGCTGTGTGATATTTTTTCCAGAGCTATTAATTTCACCAGTGCTTTTACAACCACTTAATATGAAATATAATTATCAAATTTTATAGAAAACATTAGAAAAATATTGTAGTCTTTTCAAAAACACATTGATGATTAAATAAACTCACCTTATACTGAAAACGATACACAAGTTTGTAAAAATATAAAATGATTAAGACTAAATATTCATATAAAAAAAAAATCTCAAACAAAATAAAGTGTGTTTAAAATAATTTTGTATTTGTTTTTTTTTAAACATTGATGGTGAAGACAACAAAACAGAATTATGTCAAAAAATAATGTGAAGTTTAATAAATATAATTTTTTTCTACCACCGCAACACATGATTCACATTTCACTGGCATTGCTTCTCTCCTGTACAATTATTTGCATTGTGTATTCACATAATACGGTTAAAACAACATTTACACCAGCAAAGTGTAAGACAGAGTATTCAATGGTACTGCAACAAAGGACAGATTCAGCACAGTTAGTTCAGAGTACAGGGTGGAATAGAAACTGTCAGAAACAACAGGATGGAATGGGAACTTGGATATTGTAGGGCAAGACTTAATGGAATTCTAGGGCAGGACTTATTAAAAATTAGATATTGTAGGGCTCGACCTAATGACACCCTAGACAGGACTTAATGATACTAGAGACTAGATACTAGAGAACAGGACTTAATAAAACTGAGATACTCTAGGGCAGGACTTAATAAAACTGAGATATTCTAGGGCAGGACTTAATGAAACTGAGATATTCTAGGGCAGGACTTAATAAAACTGAGATACTCTAGGGCAGGACTTAATGAAACTGTGATAAAGTAGAACAAGACTAATCTGTAGGGCAGGACAAAATGAAACTCCAGTGCAGGACTTAATATGAAAATCAGATAAAGTAGGGCAGGACTTAATAAAACTGAGATATTGTAGGGCAGAAATTAATGAAACCCTAGGGTAGGACATAATGAAAATCAGATACTGTAGGGCAAGACTTAATAAAACTGTGATAATGTAGAACAGGATTGATCTGTAGGGCAGGACCTAATGATACCCTAGACAGGACTTAATGATACTAGAGACTAGAGAACAGGACCTAATGATACCCTAGATGGCCTGGAAATTTAGATACTATAGAACAGAACTTAATGATAATTAGATACTGTAGGGCAGGACATAATGAAACACTAGGGATTACATAATGGAAACACAGATACTTTAGGGCAGGACTTGATAAAATCAGATACCCTATGATATGACAGGACATAAAGCTTAGTACCAGGAATAATTAGACAGTCGAAGAAGGAACAGAAATCATTTTAAAAATTTTAAAACTCATACAGGCTTCATATTTGATATTTTTATCCACCTCCACTATCTCATAAATGTTCCTCAGACAATGTATGAACTTATCCATAAGTCTTAAATGCAATAGAATAATGAACTATGTCCATAATTAATTATGCTTTAAAATCTTTGGGAATATAAATATAGATTTTTATTTTAATCGTTAAAAGTAAATCAATCAGCAGAAACTACAGTCAAATGTTTTGTCACTTATTTTTAAGAAAATAAAATATTTACTAAAATAGTTAGCTTTCTCAGATCTGGTAGAATAAAATGACATGGATTAACTGACCAGCATGTAGTGCAGAATGAAAGTAAAATGGTAAAAAACAATGAAACACAGGACTGATTTTATCCAGTAATGCTAACAAAACTCACACTAACACTAAACATAGACCTAATCTAGGGCTTGTCCTTTTTTTTCCAACAATTTGTTTTACAACACCGCATCTGATTTAATATTTGGCATAGATCACTGGTTTAATGTTAGTTAACATAAAACATGGTACCATTAATACTGTAGTTTAAACTATTCCTACTGTGAACTATCATAACAAAATTAGTCACTCGGTACATTAAGCTGTTTTAGATTAGAGACAAAAAATCAAGGAAGAAGTCTTGGTTATCTATTTCAGGATTTGCGCAAGTTTTATTTCTTATTTCTTAATTTATTCATATACACACATTTTCTGTAGAATTTTTAATAGGTCTAGTTTAAATTTATTTACATTGTCTTTTAAAATCACTTAAACTAATACAAGCGTAAAGATGACAGATTTAAATTTTATAAAATTCCTCAGCATCATGTACTGCATAGTTTAAACAACTTTCACAAGTGAAATCAGATTAAAAATTAAATGTTTCAAGACTGACTGAAAACTTCAGAATTAGCTTTAGGTGTTAAGTGATGTGCACAAAAGAATACTCTATATTGAAAAATACAATGTCTACCACTAATCTGCTTTGGAAACAGTATAAACATGGTTTACCCTAGAAACCAAAGTAATACGACCAGATTCACACCATAAGCTGAAGTAATATAACTGGGAAGGGGGGGGGGGGGGGGGGGGGGGGGATGGACAAATAATATTGTAATAGCATAATAATGTAATAACATGGATGAACATAATTCTAACTGGGATTCAAACTCTAAGACCTGCAGTAAAAATGCCAAGAAAACATTGTTTTAGTAATTTAACTGACGAAAAGAGATATTAGACACATCTGCATCACCACTCACCTTACTGACAAGATATAAATATTTATAATTGTTAAATGCAAATGGATGTCTTGACAAAAAGTATAACAATACAGTTTATGGAGAAACTATAAATAGGTATTTTTAAGAGACAATTTTTTCCTAAACATTGTATGAAATGATTCAAATTTTTAAAAATATATTACAAAGGGGACAGAACTCTCCCTGCTCACTTATAAAAAAATTACTTCAGGCATAATTCACTAACCAAGCTAAAAATATATGACTATAGAACATTGAATAAAATTTTACTGTGGCGTCTCCTCTGACTCCATAAAAAGACAAGGGCTAAATTCAACCAGATGAAATTAAAAAGAACTCTTCCATTATGGGGTACCAGTAGACTCAATCATATCAATAACCATAAGCCTATAAATGCCTTCACTGAAAAATTTCAATAACCAAATCATTTAGCTTAAAAAATAATTATTTCTAATGATCTAACTACATAAAATAATACGACTGAACAAACATCCAGTAGAAAAATAGAATTAGCCTTACTCCAAATGCTTTAACTTAAAATCACCTTTATTAAACTTATTATCCATAAACCTAACCCTCGAACATCACTTACATTGGCTAATGCTACCTCTAAATTTAGCTGAAATTACCATAATTAAAATTATTGATCATAAACCTAACCCTCTACATAACATCACTGACAGTGGCTAGCAGTAACTCTCAAGTTAGCTTAAATTACCTTTATTGAACTTATTAACCATAAACCTAACCCTCTAACATTACTGACAGTGTAGAATGCTACCTCTAAATTTAGCTTTAATCACCATAATTAAACTTATTGGTCATAAACCACTGACAGTGGCTAATGGTACCCCACAACAGAGTGGCACCTAAACAAACACAACATTTTTACAACAGCTTGAGATTCCCTGTCACCCTGTTGACATCCTCTACTTTACCAAACAGACCGAGCACCGTCCTGGAGCCAGAGGCCACCTGGGTGTGGCCAGCGTCCTGGACCAGGAAGTGGTCCAGCTGCAGGACAGCGGCCTGTGCTGCCAGAGTCTCCAGCTGTAGAGTGCTCTCCCCTCGCAGAACTATTTTTGTTTCCCTGCATTCAGAAAAAAAAAGAATCAGACTTAAAATGTTTTATAGTTAAACAGAGTCTGAAAATAAAAACACATTATTTCTTTAAAGATTTATCTTTTTTACGCAAATGGTAGTGCTTAAAGTTATACAGTGCTCTCCCCTCGCAGAACTATTTTTGTTTCCCTGCAGTTGGAAAAAAAATAATCAGACTTAAAATGTTTTAGAGTAAAAAAGGGTCCTAATGTTATAGAGTGCTCTCCCCTGGCAGCACTATTTATGTTTCACTGTGGTAGCGGAGAGGGGGTTTGGGGGCTATTAAAACAATATAACAATAAAAACCAATTATTTGATATAAAATATAACAATATTTATAATATTACAATTCTAGAGCCCCAGTCGTAGAATATTCCCTTACATCAATATTTAAAAAATGTTATACACTACTCTGTCAATAAAAACCCACCATTTTTTAAAAATGTGTTTCAACAATTAACTAAACACCCTGTGTTTAAAATTTTAAAAGTATATCTATATGATATGTCATTTGCTGGTGTAACATGGAACACCTGCCAACCACATTATCTTCATACACATAAATAAAATTTAGACTGCCCACTTTTGCAAGAACTATATAGAGATGCTAAAAAT
This sequence comes from Physella acuta, assembly GCF_028476545.2. NCBI lineage: Eukaryota > Metazoa > Mollusca > Gastropoda > Physidae > Physella > Physella acuta. The sequence continues at coordinate 1,111,894 of NW_026732575.1, forward strand.
ATATTTTTTAACAGACTGGACTTAAATTCTTTCTCTGATTTGACAGTATATTCAAACAGAAAATAATGCAATATTGAGCCCTCAAAAAGATAGATTAAATAAGCACAAATTGACTGGAATGGGTAGCTGCAACACATCTTATTATCCCCACCCGTCTGTAGGTCTCCACCTCTTCATTGAAGGTAAATGTTCACTAAAATAGAATAGTTCTTGGAAAAGCTATTTCAGTATACCTATGCAATAACATGTATTGTCTATGTGTACCATGTAATGATAATATTAAACAAAGTGATTTCTGAGTTTTGGAAATTTCTCGAGATAAACAAGTAGAATGTTTTAAGAAATAAATCTAAAATGACCACTAGATTTTTATTTTCTGAATTTCCAAATTTAGCAATATTTAAAATATTTTTTTTGTATGACAGGAAAAGTTAACTCTTTAAGACAGTAATGACAGTTTCCAGGGTTTGGTGCACTGGCTGGGCATACTGTAACCACGTTCCTAGGGTACGATAATATTTTAATTCAGTGTTTTATCAAATGCAAGTATTAAATTGGAAATCTAGGTCATGATTTTGCTAGAGCGACCATTTTAAGTTCTATATACTTTTTTATTTATTTTCCCGTTTTGTTGATTTTGTTGAAATTTGTACAATTTTTGTTTGAAAAAAAAAATCGGGAAACAGCAATTTTTCAATACTGCAGAACGCCATTCAGTGGCCGCGTCTTAAAGTTTAGGTGGCAGCATTAAAAACTTAACAATAATGAAAGTATTTATTTTAATACAAATCCAATAGAAGATTTTAAAAGATAAATGGACATACTTTCATTTTTCTATGATCAAGAGCTAAAGACAAATAATTCATATTGTTCTCCTGACAGAAGCATATTTTCCCCCCAATAATATCTTCTCTTTACTTTTCTTCTTTAAAACTAAGTAATTATAGATCTTCAATGAAAAAAACTATTTATTAAAATTAACATTAGTGTGTAAGACATTTAATTAAGATTAATTTATACTTGTAATGTGTGGGTTATACATAAACGGACTGTGAGTGAACTTTTAATTTTAAAAATTCAGCAACTTCTGACACAACTAATAAAATGATCTCTAAACATTAACATTACCCTAGATGACCCCAGGCCATCAACATCTCTGCTTTGAGCTCGTCTTCCATCATGTTCCGGAACAAATTGAGGGCTGCATGCGCCACTTGAGCCGCCACCTTACCCACGCCCATGTTAAGTTCACTGTTCACAACAAACACCATCTTGAATGTATCAGAGGTTAGGAAGTCGTCCTCGTCACTGCTATCACTTGTGCCTTGGAGATCTGCCTGTTGAGTTTAAAAACAACAACTTTACTTTTGGAAACAAATTATTTTTTTAAAACCTTTTTAAAATCTATACAATAACTAGAAATAATTTTAGAAGTTGTTTTTTCTTGTATTAAAGAAAATAGATCTCCAAAAGATTTTTAAAAAGTAATCAATATAGAAATATTTCGCTGAAACCTGACTTTATGTACAAACATCAATTTTTTCATTTATAACAAAATGTTTGAACCATGTTCTTAGCAAAAATGATTTACTATCAAAGAATACTTTCTGTCAAAAATTAAAGTAAGAATTAATATGGGTTATCAATATAATGCACATTTGTTTATCTGTAATAAATAAGAATAGAAAATAAAACAAAATCAATAAATAGAAAATGTGGAGCTAAATTTAAATGAATAGAAACTATGGCAACAGGAAAAATGTGTAGAACATAAAAGCAAAACAAGTATCATTTAAAGTTAGTTTTAGGGTCTAACCTCTAGTGGTGTGTCAAGATTTTTGTCAGTATTCTCTAGTATCCAATCTGCTGCCTGGTCTGCTGTAAGGTTCCCTGTGTAGAAGAGGGCCTGTAAGAAATGCAAATAATAAATGTTAAATTGTTATTCTACCGGTATGTTTTAGTTATTATTTAACTGTTTTCTAGTTGCAATGCAGCAATATTATATTAAATGTTTTTAGCTAACAATGGAAGATAATAGAGTTTTTATTAAACAATATTAATTTTTCCTGTTTGCTTTTCAAAGACTGTTCAGTGTTGTTCAACAATAATAGCACATTCTCCAGTTGTTCCAGTAACTATATCATAAAAAACAGATTCTCAGTTTCTTGTATAACATTATACTCCTTAACTTTTATGACGTACACATAGCTTGAAAGCATGTTTTAATTGTTTGATATATATTTAGTTTACTAGTGTATTTTATAATTTTTTAAACACAGCAACATATAATTGTCAAAAAGAAAGAGTAAAATAAAATAGAATGTAAACAACATCTGTTTCAGTTCAGAACTTTTTTTTTCATGAACTGTTCAAGAAAAAAAAAGTTAAAATTTAAAATATGATTACTCTGATACTCTAATGAGTATCTAACTCAAGTTTGGGTTTTGTAAGTAAAGGTGGCTGGGTATAGTGCTGACCACACTATCGCTTCATATGCCAAGGTTAAAGAAACAAGTGAACTCTACTTCACTTTCCCCGTAGACCGTCAGGTCTGAAAGGGAACTTTACTTACTTTTACTCTGATAGTAAATTGAAAAGTTATAGAAGAGTTATTATATAAATACTTTGATAGTTTATTGAAAATTAATAAAAGAGTTATTTTATGATTTCTCTGATCATCATCATTCCTTTGTGGCCCCTGGGGAGCAAAGGGCTACAACTTAATCTGTGCCCATGTGAGCCCAGCAGTTTTCGCCTCTTCTGATAATTGATTGAAAAGTAGAAGAGCTATATTATGATTACTCTAATGGCTGCATTCCGAGAGAATCCCAGGCTCATGATTTGAGAAACAGCTTCCTCATTTGGCTGAAAGAGTGGCTGGTTTGAGTTCTGGTTAGAAGATTCCTCCCTATCAGCAGACATGGTGCTGCCTTGAGAAGAAAACACTGGGAGAAAGTTTTCAAACTTTGTCGACCAATCACTTTAGTAGCTGGTTAATCACTTCTGGACAAAAGTTTAAGCAATTGTTGATAAATCTGTAAAGAAATAAAACATAAATTAGCAGTAATCTAATATAATATTTCCTAAGAAGGGTTATATTATTTAATGATATACCAGTTTAGTTAGTAGGAAAGTCGGCATTGAGATAGATAAAGGTTTTTCGTGAAAGTTCTGGCTCAGTCTTAAGATCAGCTGGTCTATATCTCAATTTGAAGATAAAATAATATATAACATAAGTATATGAGTAGTTTTTATTACTAATGTAAAACATAGTAGAGAAAATTCATGGGAAATATGTAGCTTTTAGTAGGCCTGGCTGTAGGGCCTACTAAACATATTTTTTTTATGATCAAATATATTTAATTGATTGGCTTGCCAGTTACTGTTTTTCTAGTTATTTGGCAGATTTAGATATTGATTGTTTTTAAAGCTGAATTATTTTAGTACCTATTTAAATAAATTAATAATATTAATATAGAACTATTTTACATTGGAATAGGTAAATTAAGAAATAATTTAATTTAAAATGTAGTGAGACCTGCTAGTAAGACTATACTTAAACACTATACTAGACTATAGGCCAAGATAATAATTTTATTGTTAAATTAATCAATCATCCCTTAACACTACATTACAACATTCATAACTTAACAATTAAAACCTGGGCTGTTTGAGAACCTGAACTACCTCAGTTGATTTTCTCATTATTTTCAGCCATCTTAACTTAACTATGGGGTAATCCATAAATGCCAAAATGCTTTTTTTTTTACATTTTGTATCTCCACCCTCCCCTCTGTCACATATCGTCACAAAAAGCCACCCCACCCCCTAAAATGACATCACACCTCAGCCTACAACCCCCTTCAATTTTTCTTAAAAATCAATATTTTTCAAAAGTCTTGTCTGAACTTTGTCATCTCATAGCGTTTTTTAATCAATTCCTATTGCAATTTATTAAAACTGTTTTCTAAAATTAAAAATGTGAAACAATGTCTAAATCTCATTTTCTAACATCGCTTTTTTATAATGCAAAGGTATGACTGTGACGTGACACCATTTGAACCACCCTCACCCTCATCACACACCGTCACAAAATTACAGACCCCCCCCCCCGTCCCCCTTACAAGTGAGACGTCATTTATGGACGACCTCAAACTATCTCGATCCTCTGCTGCTCTAAGTTAAGTAGTTGTTCTACAGGCAGCCCAGTCGGTAGTGAATAATAAATTGAACATTGAAGACTGAATTCAATTACCAACCTAACAGCAGTGAAAAGTAAGGGTCTTGAGAAACTGCAAAATGTTGGGAAAATTTTACCACACCCAAACACTTTTTAGTTTGTATTTAAATAATTTTAATTTTTAAGTTCTGATTTTGATTCAACAACTTTCTATTGTGGTTTTTTGAACACCACAGGGTTCATGCTCAAAAGTACAAATAAAATTCCAGGAGTTTTCCAGGACTTTTCCAGGAGTTTAAAAAAATTCAAGGAGATTTTAAAAACAAAAAAGAAACCCAATTTGTACATTTTTAAAAAAAAAGCTTACTTAATAATACATTTAATTAGCTAAGCCAATGCAAAAATTTAATTTCAGTAAAAGTAAAACATATATTAGTTATATATTAGGTTAGAGGATATCAATCTGACTACAGACCAGTTTGAATTTTCAAAATCTGACCATAAACAAAAAAGTTATGATTTTTTTTGTCATTAAAAAAACAGCAGTTTTTTTAAAGAACCTGGATAGACCCTGAAAGAGGATAAATACTGGGAGGGTATGGACCAAATTTTAAAGAGTTTTTCAATATAAAAGAGGTATAAATGCAAGCAGACTTCACCAATTAATATCATTCCGTGATATTTTATTGATTTTTATTGATTTTTGGATGCCAAATCCATTGATGCTAGGCTAGTCGGTCAACCCGATGAACATGTGAGACGAATATTATGTAATTTCAGAGACAAAAGTCTGGCAAGATTTCTTCATCTATGCCCAAGGATTAGTAACATCAACTCCACAAAGTGAAGGGGAAAGGGAGGTGGGGTATGAAACCACCGTACGAGTGTTACACAACATCAAAGGCGACGATCGTCGGCTTGTCGCGTCACGGAGTAGTGGGGGCGGGTTGAGCTAATGATGTTACGTTGGGTGTTACATACCGTGTAGGATGGTCAGTGTCTTCCCCCACCCACCCCAGCCCGTTTTGGTCGATTTGGCAAGCTAGAATCAAGCGTATTAACAATTTTTAGTCAACCGGAAAAAAAAGCCACGGGAAAAATTTAGTTTATTTTCTATAGCAATTTTTACGAAAAATTAATGTATAAAATAAAATAATGAAACGTTACGCGAATCAGCATTGTTTGATCGGGTCGCAGCTTTCCGGGTTTTCTAAAGAAGATTAATTTTGACGATTAGTCCTGAGCCGCAAATACTACTACAACTTGTTTTTGCTGTTTCAATAGTTTAAGACAAAGTTATGAAACATGCCTGTCTACTTTAAAAATCCAAAAGCCGACAAGTCAAACACGGGAACACATGTAGGCCTATCTATCTTTAGAAATTGTTTATAGTATCATCCATTCGGGTCAATCGCCTAGCGTCACGTGACCACACACTCGGCTGTGCCACACGATGTGTAGATCACGACAGTGCAATTCAGTCGGACGACGGCCGATGCGTTTATTTTTATTTTCGTCCCATTTAAAAACTACTATTCAATTATTGGCGGCACAAAATCAAATAATTTCGGTCGGGTTTTGCGCCGCGGGTTAATAAAATTTCATGAGATTTCAGGAAAAATTTAAAAATTCCAGGAGATTTTTACGTTTTTTAAGATTCCAGGAGTTTTCCAGGACCTCCTGGAATTTCGGGAGGCCGCACGAACCCTGACACCACCTTGTTTAAAGCCGCCTGATAGAGGCCTACCACCTTTGGGTTAGGCATGGCATAGATTCTACATTCTATAATCACTATCTAGATCTATATGGTTTAGTTACTGTATGTTAGGTCTAGGCGGCCTAGGGTTGGCACTAGACAGGGTTAACGCCTTGAGGTTTGTTGAGGCCACGCGGGGGGGGGATCTGTCCGGGATTCAAAGGGTCGATTCTAAAAATTAAAATATCATCCCTTGTATGTTGTATTATTTACGAGCATCTAAATTTTGAAAAAATTCAAGACCCCATAGAATCATAGAATATACTCAATATAGAGTCTAGATCAGGGGTTCCCAACCACGTGCCCGCCGAACGATACGTATGCGCCCGCCTCTCACTATTCGACAGAGACAGAATTTTTTTCATAAACATTATTGAAAGGTTGGAGGGGATGGAAATCAAAAGTTTGAAGGGGGGGTGCAAATCGAGGGTATGAGGGGGGGGGGGGTGCAAATCGAGGGTATGAGGGTCGCTACGCTTCTGGTTTGTCGATTTAAAATAGATGGTGCCCGCCACCCTACCGATATTTCAGAATGTGCTCTAGAGAAAAAAAAGGTTGGGAACCCCTGGTCTAGATCTATGCCTTCCAAATTGTGGGTGAAAAGTAATTTCGCAGGTATGTCTCGCATTTTACCGCCTTGTCTTTTCGCGTCTCAAATTTTCCCCTTACCCGAAACGGCCGAAAGAACAACACTACAACTGACAACAGGACTAGATCTAGATCTATCTAGATTCGGTAAAATCACGATATAGCGTCAGTTATTATTCCGGAACTGTACAGCAGTAAAAAACAGTAAAACCATGGCATAGTCTGTCGAGCCGTTCCGGAACCCACCGGAAATACTGTAAACCATCATTTATTTGCCGCCATATTATTTTTAATACATAATGTTGAAAAATGTGCAAGGATTGGTTTTAGTTGCAATTTAAATACTGTTTTGCTAATTATTTTCTATTTCTAATTATTTTAAGTGTATGTGCTAATTATTGCTGCTACTAAACAATACTAAACATTATTCTAGTTATTCTTACTACTTTTAACTTTAGTAAATCTAATTGTCTTATTTACTAACAGAACTACACTAGAGTTGGTTGTCGCAAATCTTCTGCAGGTTTTTTCTGTTTCTTAAAAAAAAACATTAGGCCTAATTACTACACTCGACTTTATTAATAATATTTACTAATTAGATTTACTAATTGTTGCTAATTTTTTGTCAGTTAAACATTAAATAAATTAAGTTAAAACATTAATTTAATGCACTTGACTTTAATACTTTATTTTTCTTTCAACGGTCAAATAAACTATGGTTTACATTACAATAACGAATGTTACCGAAACTCAACGAACATTACCCAAAAATTTCCGACTCGCTATATCGTGATTTTACCCTAGATTCTAGATCTAGATCTAGTCTAGAATCTAGATTCTACTAGAATTCTAGATCTACAACTACAACTACAACAGATTTTTTTTTTAATTTTTTGGTAATCTATCGTTTTGGGTACGTAAAATCGCCCGCGGCTATTAATGTACGAAAAAGTTACCTCATTGTCAAGGCTTTAGTAGAAGTATATTGTGATATATTTGTGTCAAATATTATAGATAAATGAATAATAAACCTAAATCAATGGCTAAATATATCAATATATGCCAGAAATTAACTTTAAACAGCAGTGTTTGCTATATAAACAGCAGCCATTTGTAAAATAGAGTGACTTCCGCCTGTCTCGCGCTATATCCGCTATAAAAAAAAACTTAAACAAGATGGCTGCTATAGTAAATGAGCATGGTTGCATCTGTTGAAAACATCGCTAGTCTTCATTTATTACTGAAAAGTTTTAATTCAATTGTTTAAAAACAGGTACATAAATGAAAGAAGGAAACATTTTTGTATTTTTCAAAACATAAATCCTCCTCAAAATGTGAAATAATTATTAAAATTTAAGGGGTCACCTGTTTTTCACATTACTAGTCGCGGGCGATTTTACGTAGGCCTACCCAAAACGATAGATTACCAATTTTTTTTTTATTAACTATTACTGGTATTATTATTTATAATAATTTAATATTTATTAACCTTCCAATCTCACTACGACAATAATTTACTGTAAAACGCGAACACCGGGAAATTTATTTAGATTTTAGTTCACATTTGTTCAATTTATTTTTCTATAAGACAAATCTTTAAATTACCCTTTAATAAAATAATCTGGAATGAACTAGACGTCTAAACACAGATCTTACAACAACCATGGAGGCTACCATGTTTACTATGAGTCATGGGAATTAAAAAGCTTCTTTTACTATTTCGCATTTTATAATAAATAATTGTTAATTATTTTTCTTCCAATAAGAGGTCTGTCTTTGATATAATTTATGGATTATTTGAATTAGATACATGAATTGTCTGAATGTTATAATAATAATTTAAAACAAAAAAGACTCAAAGCATCACTGTTGATGACCCTGGACCGAATCAGATACAAATGTAGAATTTAATTGGTTGCTCAACACTGAGACGATTCTACTTAAATATGTTCCTGACCAGTGTTTCTTCCAGATTTTTTTCTCCGGGGGGGCACTTGAAATTTTCGGGGGGTGGGCGGTAGACTTTCTTCGGGGGGGGGGGCGGACACTGTTAAAAGTATATATTTTCTATATAAGTTATATAAATTTCATTTCGTTCGGGGGACGGTAAAAACATTTCGGGGGGAAGAGATGCCTGAAAGAAACTACAAGGCAGACACTAGATCTCTCCTAGAAGGGTTGATGTCACCAGCTATCAAGCTTCGTCTGCCCAGGAGATTGAAATCGGGACTTGATGATTTACCAATCATTAGTTATCTGAACACAATGAGTTGTAGGCTAATTATGACTGTTTTTTACTTTCTCGTATATACGTAGTATAGAGAAAGTATTGTAATCGTGCAAACAAAAAAATCGAGATTTCTACAAATCTCGACGTTTTACACCTCACTGATACGGAAAAACATAATTTTGCAATCTTGTCCGTATGTCTGTGTGTGTGTGTGTCTGTGTGTCTGTGTGTCTGTGTGTCCGTGTGTAAACACGATAACTTGAGTACCGTTACAGCTAGGCTGGTGAAATTTCATATATAAGTATTTTATCAAAATCGTAGATCCGTATCAACTTTTGAGCGAATTCCGATAACCGGAGGTGGTACTTTTTCTACTTTGAATTTTTCAAAAGCCTATAACTTGAGTACTATTTCAGATAGATAAATGAAATTTGATATGTAAGTAAAAGAGCTAATTCTCTACCTTCTATCAAATTTTGAGTAATTTCCGTTGACCGGAAGTACTTATTTACGCTATTTCCGATTTCTCAAAAAACGCATGTAAATTTATAAAGTACTAATAATATTGCGCACTATTATGCGCTTTTTTTATTTAGCGTTCACTTGGTGTGCATTTCTTTTTTCTACGAGATTATATTCTACTAGAATACCCGTCATCCGTTGGATAACTGTGGGTTTCGGGGGTCATCCATCAAAAAACATCACGTCTATCACTCAGAGGCATAGCGACCCTTCCCGGCGCCCGGGGACAAAGTTTTCGATTTGAACCCCCCCCCCCTCAAACTTTTGATGTGCACCCCCCCCCCCACTCAAACTTTCGATTTGAACCCCCCCTCAACCTATCAATTTATTTTTCCAAACCATTTTGGCGCCCCAACATATGTCCCCCCCCTTCCCCCCTCCACCTCCCCACCCCCCCTTCCCCCCCGCCTCCCCTCCCCACCCCCCGCCTCCCCTCCCCACCCCCCGCCTCCCCTCCCCTACCGTCCCCCCCCCCCTCCTCGGTACGCTACTGCAGTGTCACTTATCGTCACAAAAAACAGACCCCACATTCAAATATATGTTTTTTATCTTTTAAAAACACCGAAAACACCGATTTCGGACTATCCCTTCATAAACTGACGTCACATGTGACCTACTCAACTCTACTTCACCTGCCCAGTGTCCTGCCAAGTCTCAGACAACATGTTTTTATCGTTTAAAAAACAATTCCAGCCGAGCATGTATCTGACCACACTATCCTTTCATATGCTTAGGACAAAGAAACAGATGAACTCTACTTCACCTGTATCTTGCCAAGTTCAGATAGGCAACGTTATCATTCACATCTAAAAAAAAAATTGAAAAAAAAAATTTCATTGACATATTGGTCTAGAACCCGTGCCTCCTGCATGAGAGCTGACTACGCTACCATTTTAGCTATTTACTCGTGACGTCACAAGTGAATTTTTATACTATACTATGTGTCTCCTTATGCAACTTGATTTACGCGTATAGATTCTAGATCTAGATCTAAAAATAAGTCTAGTAGTACTAACTTTCAAATTAAATTTTATCTTAAATAAGCCAAACAAAGATTTATATAAAATAATTAAGGCCTGAAATAGATTCTAGATGTAGAATTTACATTGAATCTAGTGACCTACATCTAGGCTAGATCTAGATCTAGATATCTAGGCTAGATTCATAAATTTCCTTCGATAGCTGATCTTTAGATCTAGAGAAATTTATCGTAAAACTAAATGAAAAAGACAGTTGAAAATTGATATAAGTGTTGGAACGTAATAAATACAGCAAACGGACGTATTGTTAAAGTTATGACCGACAGAAAATTAGATTTAGAACGCGTTAAACTTTTGAATGGGAACACAATTTTCTTCAATAGACGCCGCCATTTTATTGTACTAAAGAGTAAACAAAAACCTGTGACGTCACTATTCCCACAAAGTTTAGTCAAGGTTTTAACATTTTAAAAAAAAATGGGTTATTCTGCGTAGGAATAAATCAATAAATTAATTAACGTCTTTAAATAAATTTGTGATCAACAGTCTGTCTGCATTAAAAAATTATTCTCTACCTGCATACCATTTTACAGCTTTCCAGATAGAGTCGAACATATCACAATTTTCGATCAGGCAAACAAATAAATATTCAAACATGTAAACAAAGTTGAGTTTTAGTAGTATACTAGAATACCCGTCATCCGTTGGATAACTGTGGGTTTCGGGGGTCATCCATAAAAAACATCACGTCTGTCACTCAGAGGCATAGCGACCCTTCCCGGCGCCCGGGGACAAACTTTTCGATTTTAACCCCCCCCCCAAGATTTCGATTTTCAACCCCCCCCCCCTCAAACTTTTGATGTGCACCCCCCCCCACTCAAACTTTCGATTTGCACCCCCCTCAACCTTTCAATTTATTTTTCCAAACCATTTTGGCGCCCCAACATATGTCCCCCCCGCCCCCCCTTCCCCCCTCCACCTCCCCCCGCCTCCCCTTCCCCCCCCCCTCCCCGCCTCCCCCCCCCCCGCCTCCCCTCTCGCCCCCCCCCCCCTCCTCGCTACGCTACTGCAGTGTCACTTATGGTCACAAAAAACAGACCCCACATTCAAAAATATGTTTCTTATCTTTTAAAAACACCGAAAACACCGATTTCGGACCATCCCTTCATATACTGACGTCACATGTGACCTACTCAACTCTACTTCACCTGCCCAGTGTCCCGCCAAGTCTCAGACAACATGTTTTTATCGTTTAAAAAACGATTCCAGCCGAGCATGTCTCTGACCACACTATCCTTTCATATGCTTAGGAAAAAGAAACAGATGAACTCTACTTCACCTGCCCTGTATCCTGCCAAGTTCAGATAGGCAACTTTATCATTCACATCTAAAAAAAAAATATTGAAAAAAAAATATCATTGACATATTGGTCTAGAACCTGTGCCACCCACATGAGAGCGGGCTACGCTACCAACTTAGCTATTTACTCGGGACGTCACAAATGAATTTTTATACTATACTTTTGAGTCTCCGCGCATAGATCTAGTAGTAGTAACTTTCAAATTAAATTTAATCTTAAATTAGCCAAACAAAGATTTATATAAAATAATTAAGGCCTGAAATAGATTCTAGATGTATTAAGGCCTGAAATAGATTCTAGATGTAGAATTTACATTAAGTCTAGATCTAGAATTTACACTGAGTCTAGTAGTGACCTAGAATCTAGATCTAGGCTAGATCTAGGCTAGATTCATAACTTTCCTTCGAAAGCTGATCTTTAGATCTAGAGAAATTTATCGTAAAACTAAATGAAAAAGACAGTTGAAAATTGATATAAGTGTTGGAACGTAATAAATACAGCAAACGGACGTATTGTTTAAGTTATAGCCGGCAGAAAATTAGCTTTGTAACGCGTTAAACTTTTGAATGGGTCACAAAGTTTATGATGGAGTCCGCCATTTTTACTGTACCAAAAAAGTAAACACATCAAGGGACGTCACTATCCCCACAAAAATTATTCAAAGTATTAACATTTTTAAAAAAATACGGTTAATTTAACTATGAATAAATCAATAAATTAATTAACGTCTTTAAATAAATGTGTGATTAACAGTCTGTCTTAAAACAAAAATTGTTCTCTACCTACATACTATTTTACAGCTCTCCACGATGAGTGCAACTATGCGAGATAGTCGATCAGGCAAACAAAAAAACAAACAAAAAAACAAACAAATAAATATTCAAACATGTAAACAAAGTTGAGTTTTAGTAGTATACTAGAATACCCGTCATCCGTTGGATAACTGTGGGTTTCGGGGGTCATCCATCAAAAAACATCACGTCTGTCACTCAGAGGCATAGCGACCCTTCCCGGCGCCCGGGGACAAAGTTTTCGATTTGAACCCCCCCCCCCCCCTCAAACTTTTGATGTGCACCCCCCCCCCCCCACTCAAACTTTCGATTTGAACCCCCTCAACCTATCAATTTATTTTTCCAAACCATTTTGGCGCCCCAACATATGTCCCCCCCCGCCCCCCCCCCTTCCCCCCTCCACCTCCCCACCCCCCGCCTCCCCTTCCCCCCCCCCCCCCGCCTCCCCTCCCCACCCCCCGCCTCCCCTCCCCTACCGTCCCCCCCCCCCCTCCTCGGTACGCTACTGCAGTGTCACTTATCGTCACAAAAAACAGACCCCACATTCAAATATATGTTTTTTATCTTTTAAAAACACCGAAAACACCGATTTCGGACTATCCCTTCATAAACTGACGTCACAGGTGACCTACTCAACTCTACTTCACCTACCCAGTGTCCTGCCAAGTCTCAGACAACATGTTTTTATCGTTTAAAAAACAATTCCAGCCGAGCATGTATCTGACCACACTATCCTTTCATATGCTTAGGACAAAGAAACAGATGAACTCTACTTCACCTGCCCTGTATCTTGCCAAGTTCAGATAGGCAACGTTATCATTCACATCTAAAAAAAAAAAAAATTGAAAAAAAAAATTTCATTGACACATTGGTCTAGAACCCGTGCCTCCTGCATGAGAGCTGACTACGCTACCATTTTAGCTATTTACTCGTGACGTCACAAGTGAATTTTTATACTATACTATGTGTCTCCTTATGCAACTTGATTTACGCGTATAGATTCTAGATCTAGATCTAAAAATAAGTCTAGTAGTACTAACTTTCAAATTAAATTTTATCTTAAATAAGCCAAACAAAGATTTATATAAAATAATTAAGGCCTGAAATAGATTCTAGATTAAGTCTAGATCTAGAATTTACATTGAATCTAGTGACCTACATCTAGGCTAGATCTAGATCTAGATCTAGGCTAGATTCATAAATTTCCTTCGATAGCTGATCTTTAGATCTAGAGAAATTTATCGTAAAACTAAATGAAAAAGACAGTTGAAAATTGATATAAGTGTTGGAACGTAATAAATACAGCAAACGGACGTATTGTTTAAGTTATAGCCGGCAGAAAATTAGCTTTGTAACGCGTTAAACTTTTGAATGGGCCACAAAGTCTATGATGGAGTCCGCCATTTTTATCGTACCAAAAAGTTAACACATCAAGGGACGTCACTATCCCCACAAAGTTTATTCAAAGTATTAACATTTTTTAAAAAATACGGTTAATTTAACTATGAATAAATCAATAAATTAATTAACGTCTTTAAATAAATTTGTGATCAACAGTCTGTCTGCATTAAAAAATTATTCTCTACCTGCATACTATTTTACAGCTTTCCAGATAGAGTCGAACATATCACAATAGTCAATCAGGCAAACAAACAAATAAATATTCAAACATGTAAACAAACTTGACTTTTAGTAGTATATAGATAGATAGATTTTAAGAAATGTGAGTATTTAAAATGGATTAAAAATCATGTCTAGAAGTCTATATCCCGAGTTGCCATCCCCTGTAGTGTTATATTAGAATATTCGAGAAAGTTTAGGGGAGATCATTCCCGGTTTATTTTCCTAAGTATTATTGTAGGACTATATTTATTCAAAGGGTGATTGTATTACATATATGACAAATATTTCGGGCTTGTTAAATGTGTTCTAGGCCTACTATAATAACACAATAAAATTTGGGAGTTGATCCTGAAATTCATCGATCATTAGTAACCCATCTAGAAAAAATGCGATTTAAAGGCATTTTTACCCCACTTTACTAATTAATTTCTGTTAGGATGACGATGTTTTTTAAAAACTATGTAAGGCATAAAATGATGTTTCAATAGACACCCCATTAAAGCAATTTTTGTTTTAATTTAGGCCTCTTAGTCATCGTAATTTATTGAAAGATATTTAAAAATAACGATTTGCTTTCTTGTTTATGCTTGAATTTAGGCCAAGACCCAGATTTACATCTCTTTTTGCACAGTAGTTTCCAACCAGATCAAGTATTAAGTGATTGAATATATATATATATATATATATATATATATATATAATTATAAAATCAATTACAAAACAAACATCTTCGAGACAATATTTTAATAATATGAACAGGTAAAAATTAAACAAATAATAGGAAAAAAAAGAAGTTTTTAAATGCAGATTGGTTTTCATTACTCCATAAATTATATAAATTATTGTAAAAATGATATAACTAACCCAATGCCCGTATTAATTCGACGTAAACAAAATGTCATTAAAAGCATATTAAAAAAAACCCGTCCCAATTAATGTTCTAAATCCACGATCATAGACCAGAAACATTATAGCTTCTAGACACAATGTCGTCTTCTAGTGCATCTATAAAACAATACCGAAAGAAAAATCAGTTGCAGTGATAAGCAAACGTAACTCTAGTTATAGATCTAAAGTTATGTAAAATGATATTATTCTAAGCAAATGCACAACCTTGCGGGATCAAAATGTTTTCAAGTTCTCTAGGTTCTGTCTTAAGCCTAGTAATTTTTAAATATTTTTTGTCACGTTTTACTTTGTTCGAATGTTTTATTTAAATAAAGAATAAAAATATAGTATGTAGTTCTATGTCGTTTGGATTTTCACTAAAGCAATTGTCAATTAATTGTTGTTATGAGTGTACTTTGGATGCACACCTTGAATCCTTTCTCTGTATAGGAGCACAACTATCTGAAGCATCTCTACAACTCATTAGGCGAAGAAATGTAGGGCTCGATTTACTTGAAATTGTTCTATCTCTTTCTTAAGATCTTCCGCCTCGGTCATGACATCATCTAATAATCTGGTGCCGTGCGCTTCTTCAGCTATCACTGAGATCCAGTAATGGATTTGGAAGTTCATGTCTTCAATGACGTTTGCCGGGGATTTCAGCTTCTCCATGTGGATCCCAAGTATTCTCAGGCTGTTCTGTAAAGGACTGTTGAGGATTTGATTCATCTCCATGTATTGCTCAGATTGTTTCGAACATTTTGGCTCTTTTTCCAAATATTTTTTAAATGTCGAGGTTACTTTTTCAGTAAGTTGTAAGAAATTTGCTGTTGGGTTTATTTCTGAATCGGTTGAATTTCCGTTCACTGGTAGGTTAGTTAAATTCAGGTTATTATTATGAGTTAAAATTCCAAATGCAGAAATGACTTTTTCAGTATCATCTTTCAAGACTTTAGCCGAATCTTTCATCAGATTTAAGTCCCCCTGTAATATTGATATCCTGTGCCTCAGTTTTATCTTAAGCGCGTCAAGAAAAAAGTCTAACAAAATCCGATCTCTTTGTCGAACTAGAGAGAACTTTCCAAATTCACTTGATGTATACATATAGAGTTGACGTTGCAGAATTAGAATTGTTTCTATTGTTTCTTGCTTCTGCCTAGTTGTACCCCTGTTGTTGCATAAAACAACACGGTAATTACATTCTCTGAACAAATCAGCAAAAGCACAATACTGCGTTTTTTAAATCAATATTAGCCCCTACGTGTGTGTGAAAAAGATCGGCGTGTGTCATCACGACGATGCAATTGTTTTTTAAAATACTACGCCCAAATATTTCTTTAAGGACTTTTACCGTCATTTTATCTTCGGCAGTAAAGCCATGTAAGAAACTCACAATAAGTAACAAAGCATTGAAACCTCCTTCACATATTTTCATAGCCTCAATCATATTGCCTCGAGTGAATTTAGTGTTATCTATTTCATCAAGTTCTGTGTCCATTAATCCTGGAGTATCAACAACATCAAAATACATTTCTTTATATTGCAAGCCATGTAGCTCCACTGTTTTAGTACACGCAGTCGCATTTGTGCTTTGTTTGAAGACTTCTTTTTGAAGCAAGGTGTTTGCTGTAGAGCTTTTACCCGCGCCCGTCTTCCCCATTAGAAGAAATTTGCGTCTGCTAGTTTGCGAGTTTCCCATTGTGAATCTACAAATCAAAAGAAAAAAAATAACGATTTTGAAAAACTGAAAATATAAAATATTTTACTTTTGATTTGTAAAAATATAATATTTGTTACACGAAGAACACTGCATACAAAAAGAGCTCAATAAATAATGCAAATGTATGTCTAACATGAATGATTTATCGTGAAGTATTATAGTTTTCGTTCTGGTAGTCTTTTACATAATCTATAACGGACAATACTCTACAAGTCAACAATGGTCTATGTGATGGGGGGTTTCATATATATTATATAATTATATCTTCTCTAAATCTTTTCTATATTCTGATCTGCTACTATTCATACGACAACTATTATACTTGTGAGTAGGACGGGAATCACTCTTATGTTCCGCAGACACTAATTAACAAAAGTCAACCACTTCGTTGATGAAAAGAACACTAACTTTATTAATACACACTTATTTGCACAATATCAAAGAATACATCCGTCTCCTACAATTACTAACCCCCAACTCACGTTACTGCCGCGCCACAAATATTGTATTCAACATGCGCACAATACTCCCGCACCAAATCGTCTACAGTCAAGTTCGCACCGTCCTTTGTAACCTCTACTAGTCGTCTAATTCTTTATATCTACGCTATGACATCTCCTCCCCCCTACAATTAAAAAAAAAACTAATACTATTAGTTTTTTTTTCTGTCTTCTTAGTCAATCATCGTATAAATACATAGTCATAGCGTCATCAATGACTGAATTATATTAACATTTCAATAACAACAATTCCAGCATTCACATTTTCAAAAAACAAACGACAACAATGTCATGCCGCATCTTGAACTGCCAGTAGAGAACTTTATCATCTGTATTGACAAATTTACAAAATATACGTCAGTCAATGAATCTTTATCTTCGGTAAAGACTGTTCCACAAAAGTTTATCATCTGTGTAGACAAATTTACAAAATATACGTCACTCAATGAATCTTTATCTTCGGTAGAGACAGTTCCACAAACGTTTATCATCTGTGTAGACAGTTTTCCCTGTTATATTTGACGTCTAAATGTTCCCTTGAGCTTTATAAACACAAAACTTGGCAACACTGTGACTGAAAAACAAATATTTATAAGCTGAAGTTGCCGTTACGACTTGATCGAAAATTGACCGCGACCGTGCGTAAGGCTTTTGTTAGCTGGTTATGGTGACCCTTCTTGCCGTTACGACTTGGTCGGAAATTGACCGCGACCATGCGTAAGGCTTCAGTAATCTGGTTAGGATGACCCATCTCACATTAATTTGGTTCCTCTAGATGTGTTACTTGACGTGATCCTGCGGACGTGTCCTTGACGATGTGTTTCATATGTTCACGTTCATGATGTACTGGTCGTTTGACTGCTGCATTTAAGCTGGGCATCAGTGCGTAGCATTCACGAAGATGACGTCATATTCTGAGAAAATATGAGCGGACATGTCGTCTTAAACATATGCCAGCTAAGCGTTTTTGTGCCCGTCGGACAAATAACCTTCCTCTTTTAAAGAAAAAACCCACCAAATTTTGATATGCTGGTTATTTGTCCACGACACACTACATAATAATAATAGTAACTACATTATTATAATTATCAACAAAATATCAACTACATTACTAAATCATTAACTACACACGACTAGCATTAAAATAGAAAGAGATCTACTACACACAAAGAAAAGACATGTGTGTTGTATTGCGTGTCACATATCTGTAGTGCAGGAGCAGCTCTCTGCCTGGGACTGTAGACTATACATAGCCATAATTATTCATCCTCCAATAGCAACTAATATATTCTTCACTTTATGGCTATAATGGAGCAGCTCTCATTATACCATATTATGACAACGACTTCCTTCTGCACCATCAGAATTGAAAAATTGCCTCACGTCGATATTTACGACGACTTAGATTCATACCGTACATTTAGCTGTTCGATAACTTGAATTTACTTTACTTATTAATCCTTGTGTAGTCATTGTTCAAAACCGTTCGTAAGGGGGTGTGCGTGGTCCAAGTTCTATCCGTCATGGGGTAAAGCACATGGGGCGCTAGGTTAAGGTTAGGGTTGAACAGGTCCGTCGTCTGTCTTGTACTCGTGTGCAGGTCATTTCTTTAGGCTCTGTAGTTTCTTGTGCTCCTGACATTATCTGATTAAGTGCTGACCAGGAATAGTAGTAAGCTGTCTCACCAATTGAGTTGTTTAGGACATATTCTTCATTTTCATTGTTGACTTTTTTCTCCAATCTGAGCAATCTGTCATTAAGTTTATCATTCTGTTTTCTCAAACTGAGAACAACTGAGCCGATTTCTGTGATTTTTTTAGACAACTCTTCAGTAACTGTGTTCATGTCTACCACCAAATTATCACTCCTTTTCTGTAGATCGTACATCGTTCTGTTTACCGGTTCGATAGAACTTTGTGTGTTGGTCTGCTCGCTTCTTACTTGTGTTTTATGGTTCATGTCATTCTCAACTTGAAATTGTTTGACACCTCTGATGTTGCCTAGGATCAGATCGTGTGGACCATATCTAAAAACAAAACAACTGCTTCTACTGTTCTTGTTGCTGATGGCGTGCTAATCTGGATTATAGCTGTTGGCCAAACATATGTTATGCCTCGTGAACTCTGGACATGTTGTGTTCTGCCTGTGTATTGATGTCAGTGGTAGATCATGAGCGTCATGTAATATCGTCTGGCGGTATTTCTGTGAAGCAACCAGCTGATTGACTGTTTTATCATTATCTGTGAATTTTCTAAACAATGTGTTGTCTCTTACAAAGAAGGAGTGTTCCTTTTTATTTTTTGACATGGTTACCGATTTCTTCTGAGCAAGTTTAAATATTTTGCTCAGCGATTCATCGTTATGCTGTTCTTGTTGGAATGATTCAGGGGACCAGGTCGTCTCTGTCACCACCGACTGTTTAGTCTCGTTGTTCACGGCCTGTTCTGATGCTTTACTTTTTCTTCTATAACTTTAGCAGCAGTTTGGGCCCTCGTTTCTACCAACTGAACTATTTCTGTTTGCAGCCACTTATCTATGTCACCTTGAGGTAGCGTCTGATTGTCAATCACATTGCCGATGATCAGGTCGTATGGTCCTTTATTAAAAACAACAGCGGCATATCTACCTGATATATATGGTGTGTGAACGTCTATCCGTACAGTAGGGTGAAGGGAAATTTTACCATCAAATCCCTGGACAGGTATATGTTTACCCGTATACTGGTTGGGATGTACCACACTGCTTTTGACGGCCAGTGTGCTGCAGCCTGTGTACCTGATTGCGTTCACCACCTGTCCATTAACCCTACATTGGAAGCTCGGCAGTTTATGGTGTCCTATTGTTCTCATAAAATGAACATTCTCTGTTCTGTTGCTGTTAATGTTGTAGTAGCGACCGTTCGCACTGTGTGCACGGAACTGATTGTTATGTTGAAACGAGTTTGGTCTTCTGGCCTTCCTGCAGTCTTTTTTATAATGACCAAGGCCGTTGCAATAAAAACATCGTTTGTCCGACTGATGCATCTGTTGTTGTCTGTCGGGTTTGAACTGCATATGGTTCTTGTATTTACTTCTGCCCCTGCTTCTGTCGGCAACATGGGTCATAAATACTGAAGTTAATTCTGTCTCGTCGTACTTTTTACATACTGGATTTGTCGGGTGGGCCGCTATGAATTTCTGCGTCATTTCTGTAACAGTCTTTATATCTCTAGGTTTTCTTTCCTGTAAAAAGGAATATAAATCACTGTGGACTGAATTTAATATTTTGTCGACCAGGACGAATTGGAATAGATCTTCATAAGTTTTGTTAATAGATGCTGCCTCAATCCATTTTTCCAGTGTAAGTTTTAAGTCATTAGTAAACACTTTGAAATCTTCATTTTTGTTCGGTTGAAGTTGGTGGAATTTTTGTCGGTAAGTTTCTTCTGTCAGGTGGTAGAATTCTAGTAGGGTCTTTTTTAATGTCTTGTAGTCTTTTATTTCCTCGTCAGTCAGGGTGTGGCAGGCGTCGAGTCCTCTTCCACCAACCAGGGTGAGCAGGTGTTGGCTCATCATATTGTCGGCTATGTTTTCTGACTTGGCGATCGTTTCGAACCGTCGAATAAAAGCATCTATGTCGTCTTTTTTTGTCCTCAAATTTAGGCATTTTATATAGCATGCTTCTGGAATGATTGGTCGTTGTTGGTGGTGCTTCAACCTGCTCTGCTTGCGTACTTTTTTTGTTGACTTCTAACCGTTTTAATTCAATTTCTTTCTCCATTTCTATTTTTGCCAATTCCAGTCTTGATTTTTCTTTTTCTAGCTCCAGTTTTCCACGTTCCATTTCAATTCTAATACACTTGTCTGCGTCTATTTGGGCCAACCGCTCTTTATCAGCCGTGATAGCTCTATATTTTTCTTCAACCCATGCCTCTAGCTCAGCGCCACTTTTTTCAAGCGTCTTGCCTAGCTTATACAACTGAGCGAGGTCAGTCATGGTGTGTGAATTTTAATAATTTGAATGAACGCACACAAAATAATCGTACACACAAAATAACTAAAGTGTTATACAAACAGCGATAAACGGCACAGATAACTGACGCGATAATCACAACAATAATACAGGACCTACGGTAACAATAGAAGGTAGAGAACGGCAGTACAAACAGGACTTCTACATCTAATAGTAATATGTACTTCTTAAAAGGCAGGCCTACACTCAGTGTGTCCTATCGTTAGGAAGCCTCAGCCAATTTAAGAATAACAAGACTAGATCTATAAAGACATAAAACAAACACGAAGAAGAAAAACTGCTGAATAACCAGCACAGGATCCAAACAATCCCGGTTACTTAAAAAAAAATCAGAGGAAGGTACTTATCTTGCTTCCCTGCGATGATCTAGTAGCACCTCTGGTTAACACGAATCCGCTTCAAACTTCACAACTTCGAATCCTTTTTAAAACACCACTTGCGGAATAAAGGACCACTTGTGCTCCACCAATATTTGATGGGGGGTTTCATATATATTATATAATTATATCTTCTCTAAATCTTTTCTATATTCTGATCTGCTACTATTCATACGACAACTATTATACTTGTGAGTAGGACGGGAATCACTCTTATGTTCCGCAGACACTAATTAACAAAAGTCAACCACTTCGTTTATGAAAAGAACACTAACTTTATTAATACACACTTATTTGCACAATATCAAAGAATACATCCGTCTCCTACAATTACTAACCCCCAACTCACGTTACTGCCGCGCCACAAATATTGTATTCAACATGCGCACAATACTCCCGCACCAAATCGTCTACAGTCAAGTTCGCACCGTCCTTTGTAACCTCTACTAGTCGTCTAATTCTTTATATCTACGCTATGACAGTCTAGTTACCGCAGCTTGCTGATAGTGAATTCTTCCTTTAATAACTGAGACGAACTATGCTCTATCAGGAATGTGTAACACTATTTTCGGGGGGGGGGGGGGGGGGGGGTGCAGACAACATTTATATAAAATAACAGGGGATGGGAACTCGGGCTATAGACATGATTTTTAATCCATTTTAAATACTTAAAGTTTTAAAAATAGAATAAAATCTCGTAGACAAATTAATTGCACACCAAGTGAACGCCAAATCAAAAAGCGCATAATAGTGAGCAATATTATTAGTACTTTTAAAATTTACATTAGTTTTTTGAAAAATCGGAAGTAGCGTAAATTACAACTTCCGGTCAACGGAAATTACTCAATATTTAACAGAAGGTAGAGAATTAGATCTTTTACTTACATGTGAAATTTCATTTATCTATCTGAAAATTCAAAGTAGGAAAAGTACCACTTCCGGTTATCGGAAATAGCTCAAAAGTTGATACGGATCTACGATTTTGATAAAATACTTATATATGAAATTTCATCAACCTAGCTGTAACGGTACTCAAGTTATCGTGTTTACACACACACAGACAGACAGACAAACACACAGACAGACACACAGACATACGGACAAGATTGCAAAATTATGTTTTTCCGTATCAGTGAGATGTAAAACGATTACAATACTTTCTCTATACTTCGTATATACGAGAAAGTAAAAAAATGCCAGACACAATGTCTACTTGGGAGCTCGCAATTTTCTTTTTAATTCAATTTCATTTTCAACGTTCTGTCTCTTTGATCGATGTCGATTACCCATCTTCAAAAGCATTTAGTGACTATTTGTTGTTTATTTGTGAATATGTCGACGTCCGGTAACCCACTGATAGCTGCTATAGGTCCTTTGACTGATTTATCAACATTGTTCTAGAGACAAACTGGAGCGGAACGTGTCGTCTAGTCTTGTTAGAAGAGTCATTTTCTGTGTTTTACTGCTACAGCAGTGTCAAGGTTGTGTATCTGTGGATGCTTATCAAGTTGAATATCCTGATAAGTCTTTGCCTTGTGACCAGTGGAGGCCTCGCATCCTGCTATTGGTCAGATAGAACTACTTACGAGAAAGGATTTTCCTGCACCATCATGGCTGCTACAGGGCCATCAAGATGTCAAATCCTGATAGCCCCTTAGTGCCTATCCTTGGTTTTGGAAGATCCATATAAGACGCCACTTTACTGACCCTTCCGGGTAATTAATAACTGTCCCCGTCGGTCAGATAGCGCTTCTTACAGGAAAGGATATTCAATTGCCCACTGATTGGGGACCGTCTATTAATCTCGCACTTCTTTATCAAGTAACCCCCTCCCACTCTTTTAAATAGGATATATACACAAGCTAGGGCGATTAGCCAAAACAATTTCCCTTTGACAAAAACAGTTGCGAGATATTATATAGCAGACCCCAGAAAAATCTTGAGAACGGTACATCCCTGACAGAACACAGAGTGACGAACTCAGTCTAGCGAATGTTTTGGACAATAGCTCCACCATCGGATGTTCTCCTATTGGATAATATTGATGGCCATAGGGAAAGATCATCTAGCTCTAGGTTTTCTCATGTGGAGTTTGCTATGATCTACCACTGAGCTCCTTACCAGATAATGATTTAAATTATTCGTTAACGATCAGTGGTTAGTATTAAAGGCATGCGTTTCATGTTTATTTAAAAAAGGGATGCATGATGTTAGCCAAAATATCAACAAACACCAAAGTAATTTAAAACAAATTAATTTGGACAAATAGATTAGCTCGAATCTTTAACCCATATTCTGCTAGCGTCCCACTTATGGGACGCTTGGAAATTGCTAAAATTTATTAAAAACTAGTTAAAACACAAATTATGTTTAATTGTATTTGAAAATGGTTACACTATTGAATTTGTGTTTTGTGAAAAAAAAATAATTTAGAAAAATGTTATAGTGCCGGATTTGCAGGACTTGTCAAAATGGCGGAAAAAAGAAAACATGCGCACAGGAAAATGCATATATTCTAAAATATTAACATTTTAAATGCAAAATACATTTGAAACTTGTAGCAGTACCATATTTCTATATGATAAAAATTTAAAAATAACAATTTTTTTTACTACTTCGTTATATCAAGTGTACAACACGCGTCCCATAAGGAGTGGGACGCTAGCAACGAATGGCCCCATGTAGATTGGTTCACAAACGTCAGATTTATTGGACACTAGCGAGAAACACAGATGCAAATGTCTATGTTAAATGGTTATTTATGGTGAAACAATAGTTGGCTTTGTTAACTGCTGACTTTGGGGTGTTAAGTAGTATTTATAGATATTTAATTATGACCTTGACCTATATTTATGCAGATTGTTACACAAACGTCACATTTATTGGACACTAGCGAGAAACACGGATGCAAATATTTATGTTAAATGGCTATTTATGGTGAAACAATTGTTCACTTTGTTAACTGTTGACTTTGGGGTGTTAAGTGGTATGTATAGATATTTAATTATGACCTTGAGCTATATTTTCTTATATATTATTGTATTAAAAAATTGCAAATGTTAAAAAACTTACATTTTATTTTTAAGTTTTCAGAATTACACTTACTGAAGTATTTAATACCATTGAATACAAACTAATTTAGTATTGCTGTAAATTTACTAGCGCGTGATATTAAAATTATAACAAACCAGAATAATAATAATGGCCACGATTTAGGTGAAATGATTCAGTCAATGAGGTTGGTTAACTCTCTTCATATAAGAGAGCTCAAGCTACATATAGCAGTAATGTGAATTAGCTGTGTACAGTTGTCATGCCCCAATAATATTCCCCTCCAAAGGTTCCTGATACCAGTTTTACTTTGTTAACTTTTTTAGGCGCGATTTGTTTTTCTCTATATACGGTATATGAAAAAAAAGTCGATTTTTATTTGACACAATTCATCTGATTGCTATCAAGCTTTGGTGAGTTCATAAGAACACTTTAAGGAAGGGTTCTGTAAAAAAATCATGTTTAATTTCATAAGGGCGGCGCCACGGGAGGGTGCGATTTTTCTCTATATACGGTATATAAAAATAATAAAAGTGAATTGCCGTGACACCGTTGACACGATCGCCATGAAACTTTGGGAAGATGTTGAGAATATTCCTGGGGAGGTTCCAGCGCTAAAAACATTTTCGAATTCGCAGGGGTGGCGCCCCGGTATGGCGCGATTTGTTTTTTCTCTATATACGATTTATAAAAATAAAAGTCGATTTTGGTTTGACAGCGTTCACCAGATAGCCATGAGACTTTAGGGAGTTTATTAGAACACTCTAGGGAAGTGTTCTGCTAAAAAAATAATTCTTAATTTCGCAAGGGCGGCGCCACGGGAGGGTGCGATTTTCCTCTATATGCGGTATATAAAAATAATAAAAGTGAATTGCAGTGACACCGTTCATTCGATAGGCATGAAACTTTTGGGAGTTCATTATAAAACAACTCTAGGCAAGGGTTCAGTAAAAATCATTTTTAGTTTCGCTATGGGGCGTTACAAACGATTACCAAATTGAATCAGGCGTGTCGTCTGGCGCACTGGTAGGGTGCGATTAGGCTGTAAATAAAAATGTCTGTTTCGGCCCCCAAAGGCTCACATGGGCCGCTGAGGGCCATGTAATACGTTTTATTTTAATAATCAGAAAAATTAACAAAGGTTAGATTATTAACTGGGATGTTTCTTTTTGTCCGTTAAAAAGTCCAAACAGTTGCGTCACTTTGCGAATGATGCAATTAGCATCTATTTTTAGATAATCGAAACAGAAATTGAGATCGAGCATCTAAGAATAGACCATTAGTAACGCTAATATATTGCATCAGTCACACTGATGTTTAAAACGCGTCAAATAAATTTTTCACTTTAGTGAATGACGCAATCTGCATCATTGTTAACAGGATGCTATTTTAAGGAGCCAGGGGTCGTACGCCGCGCCCATGCAGTAGTGTAATCGGGGGGGGGGGGGGCTCCTGAGAGCGGGCCTCAAAGTCTCTGACACATGGGCGGTCACAGAAGTTTGTTCTACCATATTATTTCGGTGAGTGATTAATGTACTATCAAGGTTTTCATGCGGTAGTGTAGGTAAACCCGTGTCCCGATATTTATGATTCAAGCGCAGGCATTGTTTACATTTAAATTACTCAATTTTAGAAAAGAAGGTCACGCGTCTAAGAACATATGATTGGTAACGCGTTGGTGAAATCCTTCTAATATATTTCGTAAACTTCCTTCTATCCCCGCGGCAACGCGCGGGGGGCGGGTACGCTAGTAGTAATTAAAACATAATTTATAAATCCATGAAGTTCATGGATGATTAGATATTGTTTTAGTGCTGACATTGTTTTATTTATTTTTACAGGATCTCTTTTGGTCTAGAGCGAACGGTAAATTTTTTCGCAAAACTGTTCTGAATGAAATAAATGGTAGACTTCAAGGAGAATCTAAATGAAAGTGAAGTTGGTGTAATATTTGATTATTTATCTTATGAAGTTACAATCTAATAACTAGGCCTATAGTAAATATTGTAGTAGTAATTATTGTTTTTAAAAAAATGGCAAAATAATATTTGATTGACATTCTTACATATAGTATTTATACTTGCACATAAAATAACAATCCTCTAGTATATAAAAAGTAGCAGAGATTTATTATTTTTATTTAAATTATAATTTAAATTGTGCATGCATGAAGATAAAGTAAATAAATCTAGAAATAATATATAGTTTCTTTTAGTAATGAATTTTTTTTTTTACAGGATGGGTAAAGATTCTCACAAAAGAATTCTGTCTGAAATAGAGACAGCATATTTCTTTGGTCACTAATGTCTAATTATTCATCTGTTTATTTTCCGGATGTTGAAGGTGTTACTGTAACTGAAATTGAACACTTAGAAAGTGTTGTAGAGAGAATAAAGGGATTGGTTCGGAGCAAGTAAAGCGGTAGACTTTATTCTGATATACATTCATAAGCTGTAGGCCTTCGATTATAAGATGTACATTCATAAGGTCCTGCTGAGCAAAGTGATGCTGCGTATTGACATACACAATAAAAAGCATAATTCATGAAATAAGCGGCTAGGTAGTGTGTCAGTCCGTCATAGCTATAGATTTTGGAACTATAAAAGTAAACATCGCACCTTGCAATGCTTTTCAGTGTACCGCAGTGTCTTATTATAATCGTTAGAGTAGGGTTTGTTTATATAACGACATAAGGCTATTTTATAATTGCCACTGTTTTTTACAAGCTTTTATTTAACTCACTTCCTCGTCAGTCTGTCGTCAGTCGTCAGTCTAGATAGAAACGCAGGAATGAAAATTCGGACAGTTCTACTTGACCGATACGATTCACAGTTGGCACGTGGGTCAAGACATGAAGACAGTGCAATCTGAAACTAAATTTGACTTAATTAGATGCCTAATTAATTTTTTATGAATTAATTAAAATTTGGACCGAATTACTAGGCATGTCTATCCAGCCACACCACACGCGTCATCACATTTAATAGCTGCGCCATCAGGTTCAATAGCTGCGCCATCACGTTCAATAGACGCGCAATGGTTTTTAGTCATATAACACTATTGTAAATAAAGCATGTAAAGTACTGAAAAAAAATTCATAAAAAAACGTTTTAATAACAAGCTTTTATGTACTAATGCACTAAAAAGTAGAAAATAAATTATAGACTACTATTTAAATAACTAGAAAGTAAAGCGTGGGTGTCTTCCTTAACATTAGTAAAGGTATCCAATAGGTACTAAAGTACTAAAGTGACCCACGCTTTTCTTTCTAGTTATTTAAATAGTAGTCTATAATTTATTTTCTACTTTTTAGTGCATTAGTACATAAAAGCTTGTTATTAAAACGTTTTTTTATGAATTTTTTTACACTTTTGCATAACGTAAAGAAATTATTAAATACACGCACATTGCTAAAAAATATTAAATGGATCCATGACAAATTTCATTCTCGTTTATATTCTTAGAAAAATTGGATACATTTTAATAACATAATAACAGTAAGGTAGAAAAATCAAATTAATTTAACTCTATTTTCTAATTTTGACAACGGAGGTAGTTTAAAAATAAATTAAACTCATGATAATAAAAAAAATGTGAATGCAAATCTACGGACGTGAATTAGTGTTGCAATAATATAATTAGCTAAATGTGAATGCAAATTGTGCGGATGTGGAAGAGGAAATTATTGTTAGAAAATTATAATTAGCATGGATTGATAAAAGGCAATCTTTTATTTATTTTATTCACTGAATGTACTGTTTACTACTTATAATTTTTAATCAACTTATTTCGCACTATTATAGACGCGCTATCACGTTCATTGGGTGCGCAATGGTTTTAATTATGAAACTCTTTTGTAAATTTTTAAAATTTAAAGTACTGGAAAAAATGCGTGAATTGATAAAGGGATATATAGTAGGTAAAACACGGATATTTTATATACTGCCTATTATTTATTGTATATTATTTATTATTATTCTATTTTTCTGTTTGCGGACAAGCTGGGGGTTTTATAAGTGAGGCGTGGCGAGGGGGGGGGGGCATATGTCTCCGGGTGCTGACCTTGGGGGGCGCCAAAGTGGGTTGGAAAAACTTTGCGGGGGGTGGAGGGGTGGAAATCGAAAGTTTTAGGGCGCGGAGGGGGGTGTAAATCAAAAGTTTGAGGGGGGTGCAAATCAAATGTTTGAGCGGGGGGAATTTCAAATCAAAAGTGATGCAAATCGAAAGTCTGAGGGGGTGCAAATCAAAAGTTTAAGGGGGTGGGGTGGAAATTGAAATTTTGAGGGGAGGGGGTGTAATTCGTAAGTTTAAGGGGGTCAAATCGAAAGTTTGTCCCCGGGCGCCGGAAAGAGTCGCTACGCCTTTGTTTTGTAGTCATTCACTGTGTCAGACGCGTCCGCCGGCGCTCGGAAAGGGCGCGATTTGGCGCTACGGGCTAGACTGTGAGCAATATGCTTTTATGATTGCATTTAAATTGTGTTATGTTATGAGTGTTGTGTTTATTTTTTCGTTTGTGTTTTTTTTGCATTCGTTTGTGTTGTGTTTAGTTTTGTTCTGTCCCCAAGTTGGCACATTTAAAAAAGATTTACCGTGGCGGAACATTTTTTTCAGTATTTAAATTTTAAAAAATTACAATAGAGTTTCATGACTAAAACCATTGCGCACCTAATGAACTTGTTGACGATTCTATAACTGTGTTGATTCTATAACTAGTTGATTAAAAATTATAAATATAAAAAAGGACGTTTAGTGAATAAAATAAATAAAAGCCTTTTATCAATCCATGTTAATTATAATATTCCAACAATAATGTCCTCTTACAATAATGTCCTCTGCAGATTTGCATTCACATTTTGCAAGTTATATTATTTAAAAAATAATTCTCTCTTGGAGATTTTGCATTTACATTTTTTTTGTTAGCGTGAGATGAATTTGTTTTTAAATTACCTCCCTTGGCAAAATTACAAAACACTTTAATTAATTAATTAATTAATTCGACCCTACTATTATTAAAATGTATCCACTTCATCTGTCTGGAACGCTATAGAGAAAACATAAGCAAAGTAAAAACAGGAATAGTAATTCGAAAAACGAAACGTGACGTCACATGGAGCATATAGTAGGAAATAGTCGAAAGCCGGGAGAGTGCACACAATAATATGACGTCATTGATTCTGGAGTAAACATTGAATTAAAAAGCCAACGTTGTCTGATCTTAAAAGTGGTTTGGGTGTAGAGTTTCTTTCATGTATATCTTCGGGTACGGGCGAAGCCCCCCCCCCCTTAAAAGAAATGACGTCATCGATAATGTATAAAAAAAAACACTGACATTAAGGCCTAATTAATATGTCTAATCTGAAAAGTGTTTTGCGTGAAAAAAGTCGCTTTCATGCATCTCTTCGGGTAGGGGCGAAGCCCCACCCCCGGTAGAACGTCTAAGCAGCCCCCCCCCCCTCATAAGAAATGACGTCATCGATACTCAATTAAAAAAAGACTGACGTTACGGCCTAATTAGTGTGTCTAATCTTAAAATGGTTTGTGTGAAGTTTCTTTCATGCATCTCTTCTGGTAGGTGCTAAGCAGCACCTCCTCCCCCCCCCCCACCATCGGAAGTGCGATCAGTGTTTCTATCAGACTTTTTCCTCCACAGGAGGGGGGTAATTTGAATGTTCTAATTTTAAAAGTGTTATGTGTGCAAGGTTTCTTTCATGCATTTATTCGGGTAGGGGAAAAGCCCCTCCCAGGCTCTACCTTTAGTTTCTATGATCTGCAAATGCGACCAGTGTTTCTTTCAAACTTTTTCCTCCCGGGAGTGGGGGGAGTACTTGAAATTTTTGGGGGCGGGAGTAGACTAAATTTTCTGGGAGGGGGCGGACACAGGAAAGAGTATATAATTATATTTCGTTGAATGGGACGGTAGACGAGCTTTGGGGTGTTTGTGTGGGGAGGGTGGAGCCCCCTTTCCCCCAAGTATAGTTTCCTGAAAGAAACTCTAAATGCGAATTTTGTCATGATTGAGATTAGGTTCACGGTTTAGGGGTATGGCTACGACTATATTTAGTATCAATGTGTAGAAAAAGCTTAAATCCGATTAAAATGCCGATTTTGTATAAACATCTGTTTTCAGTGTCATTTTTCGTTTCCGGTTCAATTTGAAGTTAAGGAGGTGATTTTGGTTTTGGTTTAGAGAAAAGAGACTATCAACCTAGCGCCCGTTGTATCCTTCCTCAACGGGTCATTTATCTCGTCTATAATAATAGTTTCGCTGTCTGTCTATTTGTGTATCTATCTATCTGTCTATCTATCTATTTGTCAAGAACGCTTTAGAGAAAACACAAGCAGAGTAAAAAGGTGCATAGTAATTTGAAAAATGAAACGTGACGTCACATTGAGCATTTAGTAGAAAATAGTTTCAAGCTGGATATTACACACAGTAATATGACGTCATTGATTCTCGAGTAAATATTGAATTAAAAAGACAATTTCGCATTTTATAATAAATAATTGTTTATTATATTTCTTCCAATAAGAGGTTTATCTTTGATGTAATTTATGGATTATTTGAATAAGTTACATGAATTGTCTAAATGTTATAATAAGTTGAATTTTCTTTTTAAAAAGACGCAAAACATCTCTGTTGATGACCCTGGACCGAGTCAGATACAAATGTAGAATTTAATTGGTAGCTCGATACTGAGACGATTCTATTTAAATATGTTCCTGACTCTAAACCCCAGAGTTCAGGTGCGTGCCTTTGACTCGTTCGGCTGCCGAAACATTCATTAGGCCAAGTAGTAGTAGTAGATCGTTTTTCTTCGTCTCTCTTAATTGTAATGATGGACGCAATTTCCTTCAACACAATTAATTATTAGCGTACGTATCAACGTGTTTTACGACAAATGGCCAGTTGACTCCGATTTCAACCTGCTCTGCTTTCTGGGTTTGCTTCCAGTTGCCTTTGTCCAAGAACAAACTGCAAGGCAGCAGACACTAGATGTTGGAGTCTTTTCTCCTAGATGGGTTGATGTCAGTAGCGTAGCGAGGGGGGGGGGGGACGGGACATATGTCCCCGGGCGCCGACCTTAGGGGGCGCCAAAATGGGTTGGAAAAATAAATTGAAAGGTTGAGGAGGTGCAAATTGAAAGTTTGAGGAGGGGAGGGGGTTGCAAATCGAAATCTTGAGGGGGGGGGGGGGGGCGGGGTTGCAAATCGAAAAGTTTGTCCCCAGGCGCCGGGAAGGGTCGCTATGCCTCTGGTTGATGTCACCAGCTATCAAGCTTCATCTGCCCGAGTTTGAACTCGGGACTTGAATCTTGATGATCTACCAACCATTAGTTGATCTGAACACAATTTGTTGTAGGCTTATTACGATTGTTTCTTTTCCTTATTATTATTGTAGGACTATATTTATTTAAGTGGTGATTGTACTATATGTATGACTGTATGACAAATAGTTCGGACTATTTCAACTGTCTTGTAGGCCTACTATAACTACAAAAAACTTCGGTGTTTATCCGGAAATCAGCCATTAGTAGAATTAATGAAATAATGCGACTTTAAGTTTTAAGGCATTATTACCTCACTTCACCAGTGTTTCATCCAGACTTTTTTCTCCGGGGGTGAGTGTGCGGTGGGGCGGGGCAACTTGATATTTTCGGTGAGCGCCCCCCACCCTCCTGAATTGATGCCCGGAAGAAACTCAGCACTTCACTGATTCATTTCTGTTAGGATGACGATGTTCTTAATTTTAAAAAATTATGTATGGGATCAATTAATGTTTCATTAGAGACACCGTTTAAACCGTTTTCATTTCAATTTAGTTGTTTTATTGAAAGTTATTAGAAAGTAACGAATTTCTTTTTTTATGCTTTGCGGAATGAAAGCCAAGACCTAGATCTAAATTTGTATATGCACATGGGTTTCCAACCAGATTTTAAGTATTAAGTGACTGTATAAATTAATTTAAAAATCAATACCAAAACAAACATATTCGGTACAATATTTTAATAATATGAACTAATAAAAATAAAAATGCAAGTTACCAATTATTTAAAAAAATCAAATTGGTTTCGATTACTGTGTACATTTTATAACATAGACTAGTAAAAATTGATATGACAAACACCGTGCTTTTGTTAATTCGACTTTAAAACAAAATACAGTCAAATATATTTTTAAAAATAAAAAAACTCATCCCTGTCGACTTTTTAAAATCTACAATCAAAGTCATAGTGAATTTTTAAAACAATACTGAAAGAAAAAAACCCCATTGAAATTGACAAGTAAACGTACATCTATAGATTGAAAGATATTCAGAATGATTTTCGTGTAAGCAAAATGATGTACATCCATGCGTGGACAAAATATTTTCAAGTTTTCTAGGTTTTGTCTTTGATAGGCATAGTTATTGTTTAAATTAATTTTTCACTTCCAACTTTCATTATTTAATTCAAAAAGAATTTTATTAAAAAAAAATAGTTTTATACAATTTAGCTTCTGACAAATGCCATTGTCAAAGAGTCAGTGATTGATGATATAATGGGTGTACTGTGGTAGCCGAACTTGAATTGCTTCTCTATACACATTCAAGCTGTTATAGAACACAAACAGCGCCATCTGAAGCTTCTCTACATTTCAATAGGCGAAGAAATGTAGGGCTCGATTTACTTGAAATTTTTCTACCTCTTTCTTAAGATCTTCCGCCTCGGTCATGACATCATCTAATAATCTGGTCCCGTGCGCTTCTTCAGCTATCACTGAGATCCAGTAATGGATTTGGAAGTTCATGTCTTCAATTACGTTTGCCGGGGATTTCAGCTTCTCCATGTGGATCCCAAGAATCCTCAGGCCGCTCTGTAAAGGACTGTTGAGGATTTGATTCATCTCCATGTATTGCTCCGATTGTTTCGAACATTTGGGCTCTTTTTCCAAATATTTCTGAAATGTCGAGGTTACTTTTTCAGTAAGTTGTAAGAAATTTGCTGTTGGGTTTATTTCCGAATCGGCTGAATTTCCGTTCACTGGTAGGTTAGTTAAATTCAGGTTATTATTATGAGTTAAAATTCCAAATGCAGAAATGACTTTTTCAGTATCATCTTTCAAGACTTTAGCCGAATCTTTCATCAGATTTAAGTCCCCTTGTAATATCGATATCCTGTGCCTCAGTTTTTTCTTAAGCTTGTCAAGAAAAAAGTTTAACAAAACCCGATCTCTTTGTCGAACTAGAGAGAACTTTCCAAATTCACTTGATGTATACATATAGAGTTGACGTTGCAGAATTAGAATTGTTTCTATTGTTTCTTGCTTCTGCTTAGTTGTACCCTTGTTGTTGCATAAAACGACACGGTAATTACATTCTCTAAACAAATCAGCAAAAGCACCAGACTGCGTTTTACACCAGTTCATAAAATCAATATCAGCCCCTACGTTTCTGTGAAAAAGATCGCCATGCGTCATTACGACGATGCAATTGTTTTTTAAAATATTACGCCCAAATATTTCTTTAAGGACTTTTACCGTCATTTTATCTTCGGCCTTAAAACCATCTAAGAAACTCACAATCAGTAACAACGCATGGAAACCTCTTTCACATATTTTCATAGCCTCAATCATGTTGCCTCGAGTGAATTTAGTGTTATCTACTTCATCAAGCTCAGTGTCCATTAGTCCTGGAGTATCAACAACATCAAAAAACATTTCTTTATATTGCAAACTATGCAGCTCCACTGTTTTAGTACACGCATGCGCATTTGTGCTTTGTTTGAAGACTTCTTTTTGAAGCAAGGTGTTTGCTGTAGAGCTTTTACCCGCGCCCGTCTTCCCCATTAGAAGAAATTTACGTCTGCTAGATTGTGAGTTTCCCATTGTGAATCTACAAATCAAAAGAACAAAAAATAACGATTTTGAAATACTGAAAATATAAAATATCTTTACTTTGATTTTTAAAAATGTAATATTTGTTACACGCAGAACACTGCATATAAAGAGAACTCAACAAATAATTCAAATGTAGGGCCTATCTCTTACATGAGTAATCTATCGCAGAGGCGTAGCGATGGGGGGGGGGGGGGGGGGGGGTTCAGGGAGGGACATATGTCCCCGGGCGCCGACCTTAAGGGGCGCCAAAATGGGTTGGAAAAAGCAATCTAAAGCTTGAGGGGGGTGCAAATCGAAAGTTTGAGGGGGTTGATGCAAATCAAAAGTTTGTCCCTGGGCGCCGGGAAGGGTCGCTACCCCTCTGATCTATCGTGAAATATAATTGTTTTGTTTTAACAGTCTTTTACAATATCATCTGCAACGAACAATACTCTACAAGTCAACAATGGTCTAGTTACCGCAACTTGCTGATAGTGAATTTTTCCTTTGTAAATGAGAAGAACTATACACTATCAGGAATGTGTAACAACATGCACCAGAGATAAGTAGGCTACTCTTCTAGAAACAAAAGCTTAGATAATCTGAGTTTTCAGTTAGCGTGTGCTTATCTAACAATAATGTGGCCTAAATTAATTTGATGGAAAGTAGCTTTTAAATTTCACTACAAATGCTACACAAAAACTCTGAATCACACACATGTTTACCAGTGATAGATACATGTCAATAATTCACTGTCAACGATTTGTAATATCACCCCCCCCCGGCCCTACATCGCCTCCATAGATTTGGGGATTTTCGACAAGGATGTTCCGCCACTGAATATATATCACTGATGTAATGTAACAGGAATTCCCGATTTATTCAGATGTTGAATACTTTTCCTAAAATTAAACGAACATCTGTTTTACCTTCTCTCTCTCTCTCTCTCTCTCTCTCTCTCTCTCTCTCTCTTTCTCTCTCTCTCCCTCTCTCTCTCTCTCTATCTCTCACATACACACACAAACGAAAAAAAAACGCACACAAAATCAGTGAGCAGTGTTTCTTCCAGACTTTTTTTCTCCTGGGCGAGGAGGTTGGGGGGATGAGAGGTTGATATATTAATTGGGAGGAGGGGAGGACAACATTTCCAAGAGGAGCGGACACTGAGGGGAGGGGGGGGATAGACTTTCTCCGCCCCCCCTCCCCTCCCCGAAGAGGTGCCTGGAAGAAACTCTGTCAGTCAAGACATACATACATAATCACAAGCAAAATACAAGTGTAAATACATATATCTATTTTAATATCAACACGTAATTATTATAGCGATACGCTTATTAAACTATTATGTAGGTCGATGCTTTATTTAAAATTAAATTTACCCTTACCTTTTAATTTTAAATGCACACAAAGGGGTAGGCTCTAGCTAAACAACTTGTTGAGCATCTCTAGACGAATAACTAATTTAAAAAATGCTTCCAGCCTAACAAAACGAGTGAATATAAAATAGGATAAACTACGTAATCGGGAAAATTGTTTTTAATTTTCAAGAACAAAGAGGTTTTCACAAAACGCAATCTGCGTTAGTTTAGCATCTGAACTATAAAAAGAAAAGTGAAATTCCCGATATTACTTTTATGCCTATATATCTGACATAGGAACCGACAATGAAACTTTAAAAGCTGTTACAAGCTAAAACATTGAAAAAGCTTACAAAATCAATTTTAAAAAATAAACAATAAATAAATAGAGAAATAAAATTTAAAATAGGTAATTAAAAAAGAAAGACATTAGAGAATAAAGTGCTGTTTTAAAAATTAGCATACATACTCTCAGAGGCTTCGCGAGCCGGGGGAGGGGGGGATGCGGTGACACCAAGACAAAAAAAAGCAAGATATATAGAATAAATACGTTTTTGTTAATTAGAGTTAAAAAGTATAAGTACATAATTACGATCCCGACAAGGGAGGGGACGATGGTAACACCATGACGTAAAGATGCAAACCATACTACATCCAGCTATCGATAAACATCATTAGTATTAACGGGGTGGGGGGGGGGGGGGCGACACAACTACAAAATTTACGGAGAAAAAAATAGGTGGGGGGGGGTGACACCGGACCTAGCGAAGCCACTTTATACTATGTATTTGCCTAGTAATATATATACCCCTCGATCTATCTCCCTCTCACTGAATGTGTATAAATAAATATATATATATATATATATATATATATATATATATATATATATATATATATATATATATATATATATATATATATATATATATATATATATATATATTAAAATAAATAAATAAATTTATATATATATATATATATATATATATATATATATATATATATATATATATATATATATATATATATATATATATATATATATATATATATATGCATACATAAATTTATATATATATATATATATATGTGTATAAATAAATTATATATATATATATATATATATATATATATATATATATATATATATGTATATATATATATATGTATATATATATGTATATATATATATATGTATATATATATATATATATTTATTAGATATATATATATATATATAAATATATATATAAATAAATATGTATAAATATATATATATATATATATATATATATATATATATATATATATATATATATATATATATATATATATATATATATATATATATATATATATATAAAAATAAATAAATATATATATATATATATATATGCTATATATATATGCTATATATATATGGGCTATATATGTAGACTATATATAAATTTTAAATATATATATATATATATATATATATATATATATATATATATATGTATATATATATATATATATATATATATATATATATATATATATATATATATATATATATATCCCAGTAAGCGAGTGCTTAGTACGACCCCGAGTCGACTCAGCAATAATCAGTTTCCAACCCCAGACGGTCGAGTGTAAATTATCTGGAAACGGTGCTGATTCTCAACTCATTCATATTCAGAGACTACGTTGATGAAATCGACAAGCCCGACTGAAGAAAATCTAATTAGCTGTTTAGTGCTCATGGTAATGAACAAAATTTGAAAGTTTTATTGTGTCTTTTCTTGCTATCGTTGCAGTCTTACGATTGCGATTTCCGGATCCTTTATTGCACTGTATCTTGGAATCTTTGACAAATATTTGACAATATTGAGTGTGTCTTTCAAATTTTTTTCCTCTGTTCAAAGTATATATTTTATATATAATTTTTCTCTTTTTGTTCCGGTGGGGTTGGGGAGGGGGGTGGGGCGTAAGATTAACTTTGAAAGTGGTCACCCCTCTACTTTACTTCGACCAGATTCCTAATGGTAATTTTATTCTAGACCATAAGAAACGTGTAAGAGTGGATCTTGATATTCAACAATTGTAACACTGATAGAATATAAAATATACCAAAACATACGCCGTCAATAGTTTCATTTATTTCTGATGCCAACGACGTTGTTTATCACAGTGTATGGCGTTCATTGTTTGATTACCGTCCTAACAAAGTTTGGTGTATGTAGGTGTTGATTGTAGCTAGCAGCCGATCCAACACTGTTCTCAACAACAGACTTACTGAGACTCTCACTAATGTTGTTATAGAATGACGTTTTTGATTTTGTTCTCATTCAGCACTTTTGTTGAGAATCCAATAGGAGACTGTGAATATATAGAGCCGCTTACGTTCTTCTGCTTTACAGGATGAGGGCGCACGTGATTCATTATAGCGGCAATTCTATACTCTTTTACCTGCACAGTAGTCTCCAACAATTTTTTAAGTATAGTCATTTAAGTAATGAATTAAAAAGTTAATAAAACCAAGCAAGTCAACAAAAGCCAAGGATCTTCGATACATTATTTTAATTGTATGAACAGATTAAAAGTATATACAATGAGAATGTAAGAACACAATTTTAAAAGAATAGCAAATTGGGTTTTCATATAAAAACATTTTAAAAAGAATGTAAAAATTATATGATTAAGACAATGCCTCTAATAATTTGACTAAGTCGCATAGTATAAATGCATATTCAAAAAAACCTTTCCGGTCGATAAAACCATATTCAAATTCACAAGAAAAAAAATGTTTTTTTTAACACTAGCTTTATATTAAATGGTGCCTTATCAAGCGAAGTTTTAATACAAAACCAAACAAATTAATGTTGAAGATATAACAATGAAAAATGTTTATTGCGTATAAATTGTAATTTTAGATTTATAGTCATTTAATTTTTTTTCGGCTATTGAAATAGACACCCTTTCTGAGGGGAAAGGTGTGTAGATTGGAGTTCGCAAGTTCTCTCTTTCATATGTATTTTAATTTTCCATTCTTTCTTTGCGCTTTGATTTATTAATTATTTTTCTAAAAACAAATGGCAAGCATGCAGTTTAGATCTTCACTAATGCCTTAACCAATATTATTCTTCTGACGATCTGTTGCAGCACGCTTGGAATCTTTCGTCTACACAGACGCTAGTATAGGGCACCTCTGTATGACCATCTCAACATCTCTCTAGTCAGGGAAATGTAGGGTTCGATTGACTTTAAACTCCTCTATCTCTTTCTGGAGATCTTCCGCCTCGCTCTTGACATCGTCTAATAATCTGGTGCCGTGTGCTTCTTTTACTATTACAAAGATCAAGTTTTCAATCTGATTGCTCATGTCTTCAATGACAACAGATGGGGATTCCAACTTCTCCATGCGGTTGCCGAATAATCTCAGACTTTTCATTAAACTGCTGTTAAGGATTTGATTCATCTCCTTGTAAGGCTCCGATTGTTTCGAACATTTGGGCTCTTTTTCCAAATATTTCTTAAATGTCGCGGTAACCTTTTCAGTTAGTTGTAAGACATTAGCTGTTGGGTTTATTTCCAAGCTAGCAGAACTTACAGGCTTAGGTAAGGCAGTTAAATTTAGATTGATTTCTTGAAGCAACACAGGGGAGTTATGGTTGTGAACTAAGCCATCAAATGCAGAAATGACTTGCCCGGCATCATCTTTCAAAACGTTGACAGCGTCTTTCATCAGATTCAAGTCCTCCCCTATGGTTAAGATCCTGCGCCGTAACTTCTCTTTAAGTTCTTTTAGAAAATAGTTCAATACAATCTTATCTCTTTGTTGTTGAAATTTTCCAAATTCGTACGAAGTATAGATATATAATTGACGTTGCAGGGTCAGAAGTTTTTCTATCGTTTCTTGCTTCTGCTTAATTGTACCCTTGTTGTTGCATAAAACAACACGGTAATTACATTCTCTAAACAAATCAGCAAAATCACCAGACTGTGTTTTACACCAGTTCATAAAATCAATATTAGCCCCTACGTTTGTGTGAAAAATATCGCCATGTGTCATTATGACGATGCAATTATTTTTCAAAAATTGACTTCCAAATATATCTTTTAAGACATTTACTGTCTTTCTATCTTCTTCACTAAAGCCAACTAAGAAACTCACAACAAGTAACAAAGCATGGAAACCATCTTTGCACCACACCATCGCCTCTTTCATATTGTCGCGAGTGAATTTAATGTCGTCTACGACATTAATGCATGTATCCGTAAGTCCTGGAGTATCAACAACATCAAAATGCAAATTCTTATATTTTATGCCGACTCTCTTTACTTTTTTTGTACAAGCAAAGAAATTATCACTTTCTTTGAACTCTGCACCTTCAAGTAAGGTGTTTCCTGTGGAACTTTTACCAACACCAGTCTTGCCCATTAGAAGAAAATTTCGATTGGTAGACGGTACCGCTCCCATTGTATATCTACAAATAAAAAAAAATATTTTAAAGTTAAATAAATAATATTTAATCTTTGTCGACACCCCATATTAATTTAAAAAAATAGATTTTAAAACTTAATGAAGGATCGACGTGATATGGCTGGTGGATCTCATGTTTACTAAACAGAGTAGTCTTGAGTTCGAAACCCTGACAGATGAGGCTCGATAGCTGGGGTTAACAACCCACATAGGAGAGGAAACTCCAAAATCAAACAACTTTTGCCTTGTTGTTTGTTCTGGCTTGGACAAAGGCTATGGAAATTCAAAAAGAAAAGGGGCCATATGTCGTATAACATGTTGACACGTAATACTTGAGTGTTGGGGAAATCCCGTCCAATATTATTATGTGGAACAAAGAAGAAGAAAATAAAATACTTAAAAAAACTTTTTAAAAAACCACGTTTTTCTTGTGGACTAAAAAGTAGAAAATACATTTTTCTTTTGTGCTTCCTCGAGCTGTGCAGGTTCTTGTGGTGACTGACAAAAAACTTGTTCCTTCAACTCGTTTAATCAAAATATGGTAACATTTGAATTTATTAGATCTTTCGGGAAGAATTTAACTTAAAATACAATTGTCATTGGCAAAAAAAAAAATTTTTTTTACAGGAATCAACAACAAACCTAGCCACCCACCAAGCCACGCACAGTTATTGTGAACTATTAAGAAAACAACTAACGTAATATTTAACGTTCGAAAGAAACGGAAATACCCGATTTCTTACTAATCTATGAACCAGAATACTTTTCCTAAAAAAGCTAGGAACATCTGTTGTACACACATAACGCAGTCACACAAAGACACACACACACACACACACACACACACACACACACACATATATATATATATATATATATATATATATATTATATACATAGGCCCTATATATATATATATATATAAATTATATATATATATAGCTTCCCCGGAACCCGAATGTTATAATTCTACTTTAAAAATGTGCACAGGAAGGTTTTGATGTTTTGTTTTTCTTTACATTTCTATATTAATAAATACTTGGCGAAATGGAATTAAAGGGTAATAACAGATTATGGCAGCAATTGTTGGTACCATGACGGCTTCAGAGGCGTAACGACCCCACCCGGCGCCCGGGGACGAACTTTCAATTTGGCACCCCCGCCCCTGTATATTTTTTATATTTATAATTCAAAACTGCAGGAAGCAGGAAAATAAACTTTCAATTTTTTTTCCCGACCTATTTTGGCGACCCTATGGTCGATGCCCGGGACATATGTAGCCCCCCCCCCCCCCCACCCCTTCGCTACACCTCTCGACGGCTTGGAGGACTGAGAACATTACGTTGTATACTCCTAGAAAATAACGAGACATGGATTTAGAACAGAAAGAAATAGTATTGTATAATCTATTAATGTAAAAATGTATGGATGTCCATGAAAACACAACTAACTGTAGTAAAATAAGTACAACCGTGTCTTTCTTACGTTTAACATCAGCTGTTACAGTGTTTATTTCTGCCGCACGTAATGCCAATAATTTGACTTGTAAATTATTGTGTGAAATTTTCAATAGATCATATTTAAAACTGGACAATTTAAAAGTTATTATTATTAATACTATTTGAGATTCGTTCCTAAAGAAATATTGGCTAAATCTTTTCATCTAAATTTATGTTTTTAAAAAAAAATCGAAGAAAAAACAACAAAAATATTAATATATTATTAGAACAGTAATTTATTTATATAAATGAAGTTTAACAATATCCCGATTTCTAATGCTATTCAGACATGAAGCTAAACCAATTACAAATCAATGACTATCTTAAGCTCAGAGAGTTTTAAATAATAGATATTCACACATTTATTTGTCATATAGCAACTATAATTAA
The DNA here is from genome assembly GCF_028476545.2 of Physella acuta. Classification (NCBI taxonomy): domain Eukaryota; kingdom Metazoa; phylum Mollusca; class Gastropoda; family Physidae; genus Physella; species Physella acuta. The sequence continues at coordinate 1,154,041 of NW_026732575.1, forward strand.
TATCAAACTCATGTAATGTTATGTGATTGTGTGTTTATTTACTTTTACCTTCGTATAAAAACAGATTCCTGCACCCCAATCGAATGAGTTGCTTAAAATGTTTAGAGATAGGCCTACAGCAAAGAAAAATCAATGCTTCCAACCTGCAAAGTTTGGGTACATTAGAAATGAGAAATTATATCTTTATCGGGAAAACCGAAATCATTTTTCAAGAAAGCGTTAATGGCAAGTACACGTAAAACTCTTTCCGGTTTGGCATGTACTATAAATAGAAACAAGTAAAATTCCCGATTTTATAAATCATCCTCGAGCATTATAGCTCATACGTTGAAAGGTGTTATTTGCCAAAACAGTATTTGAAGGTAATAAAATAAATTAGAGAAAGAAAAAAAAAACAGCAATAACATGGAAAATGGCATTTAGCCTAATATATAAGTTAGGAGAAAAAAAAAACGATGAGGCGATCATAGTTTCTTCCAGCCATCTCTTATATATAAATCCAAAGTACCAGATTGTGACATTTTCAACCTTGTTAATCGTCCTTTCCTGACACGACTAAAATACACACAACATAACATAATACAGTCGATCCTACACTATTCTTAACGACACTGTTGTTGAGTCGCTCATCAACAGACATAATAATATAAATTTACAGCATTTAGTCATAACAAAATATAGATTAAAAAAAATAAACATCATAATGTCAAATATCGTTTGAATTATGTATGAAAAGAATACACAAAAAATCCATTTTTATTAGCAAACAAGATATTACTTTAAGTAATTATACTTCTTAATTTTGTGACAGAAACTAAAGGGAAATAAATACATTTTGCTTTAAAACAGAAAATTGAAAAATGTTTGGGTTAGATAGCTAAAAGATGTTAGTACCGAATTAAGGAAATAAATCTTTTAATAGCAAACGAGCCGATCCGCGGCATAACATACGCCGCTATTTAGTTGTTGTTTTTTCTACTTTTCAGTAATTCATAATTTGTGAATTCGACAGTACCAACGCTGCCGCTGAAAATATTTCTTTAAAACACTATAAGTAGCTCGTTAAGGACGATAACCCCCCACCTCCCCCCCCCTCTGTTAAAGTAAACTCCACTTAGTTACCCCCCACCCCCTCCCCCCATACGTTTAAAATAGTTTCAAACTGAATTATCTGCCCCTAATAGTCGTCACTAAACCCGGCTCTGCTTGTAAACATTTAGCGTGAACAACAGCTCACCAGATCATGTAGGGGTGGGGGTGGTAGGGAGCGCGCTTACAGCTTGTTTTCTAGCGTCTCCCAGAAGAGAATTAAATATATAGATTGTCACTTTTATCTAAAATCGTGTGTATCTTGTATTCTTAACACCGTTTCTCTGAGTGCCTTGAAACTTCGAGGAGTTGATGAGAATACTCCCGAGAAGGTTGCTGCGAATAGAAAATTCAAACTTCTTATTGATTTTTCAATATACGGTTTGGCGCCCAGAGTTCCAGAGCGGCTGTCTTAGCACTTGGTATCCGTTAATCGGGCATCCTGCATAGTGGGGAATGGGTACTACTATATTCAGCTGTAAAACTGCTACACCGAAGTGTGTTCAACCTCACTATTACGGATAGTGATTAACGTATACTCAAGCCTTTAATACAGCACGCCATGTCGTGTGTAAGGCGGTAGTGAGGGCAAATCCGTGTTCCGGAAAATATCATCAAAGAAATATAGCACAGGAATTTTTAACATTTAAATAACTCAGAGTTAGAAAAAAAAGTTCACACGTCTAAGAATATACGATTGGTAACGCATTTATGAAACCTTAAAATATTACGTCAGATTCTCTTTGGAGACCGCGTCAACGCGCGTGAACGGGCACGCTAGTTTAATATAAATAAACTGCTACGCCATACCCCATTGATCGCTATTGTGTACTTTATCATGGCAAACAATTGTTGGGATTTTAAGTATTTTACTTGCCTTGGCGACTTAGGATGACTTCAAGGAGGAGTTAAAGGCGGTTTCAAAAAATATTTGAATTGATAACATGATTATAACATTATTTTCAAAGGTTTATTTTCAATGCGAAAATGAGTAAAATCGATTGTTTCAAACGCCTTCAATTATTTATTTTTTTGTTAAAGTAACTATAATTGTATCACTTGCCGTATTTTAAAAAATGTTTTTTTAAAAATTTCAAAAGATTGCATACACTTTTCACGCCCATTATGACGTAGAGGCATTGGTTGGTTCGATTTTAAATTCTTCTAAAGTCTTGTAATCGTGCAAAAAAAAAAATCGAGATTTTTACGAATCTCGACGTTTTACACCTCACTGATACGGAAAAACATAATTCTGCAATCTTGTCCGTATGTCTGTGTGTCTGCCTGTCTGTGTGTGTCTGCCTGTCTGTGTGTAAACACGATTACTTGAGTATTTTATATATAAGTATTTTATCAAAATCGTAGATCCGTATCAACTTTCGAGCGATTTCCGATAACATATATATATATATATATATATATATATATATATAATATAGTCGTCGTTAAGGGGGCGTTACTGTTCCCGGTAATACCCAAATGACGCCCTTTATGTAGGAAAATTGTATTTGTTTAATACCTGTTTCGAATTACTAGCACCTTCTCAATACTCCACAAACTCTCTCTCTCTCTCTTTCAAACACACACACGCACACGTGCACCCACACACACAGCCACTCTCTCACACATACACAAACACGTGCACCCACACACACAGCCACTTTCTTTGTCTCACACACACACACAGCAAAACTCTACTTCGTTTGTTTTAGAAAAAGTACATTTTACACAGTATATTGTACGTGTCTGTATCAGTAAAATGAGGTTGTGAGATAATAAGCAGCAACTAATGAGGTTGTAAGATAATAGGCAGGTACTAATGAGGTTGTGATATTAATAGGCAGGTACTAATGAGGTTGTGATATTAATAGGCAGGTACTAATGAGGTTGTGATATTAATAGGCAGGTACTAATGAGGTTGTGATATTAATAGGCAGGTACTAATGAGGTTGTGAGATAATAGGCAGGTACTAATGAGGTTGTGAGATAATATGTGGTTTGGCGGTTGAGAATATAACTACCTCTGATGTGTACCTAACAGTTATGATGTAGTAAGGATAATGTAATAGTGAGGTAATGGTGACGATTGTAAGCTAATTGTAAGGTAATGGTGAGGTTATTATGATATACTAATGATGTTATTGTGAGGTTGTGATGATATTATTGTAAAGTAATTATGATGATTTTGTTACGTTAATGTAAGGTAATTATGACGTTATTGTGATATACTGTTGAATTTAGGGCAAAGTATAGATTAGATTTTTGTGAGCGAATGATAAAGCTATCACTGGTTTGTATTTGTGTTTGAGTGCAAGTGTGTCTGAGTGCGTAGGTGCAAGATTGCGGTATTTGCATTTGCGCTTGTGTTTTCTATTTGCTTGTGAATAAGTTTAATCAGGTATACTTATTGTATTTGCCAGAAAGATATTTACGTCTGTTGTTCTTAATCAAAACAGGGATTAGACAGGATACACAATGTGTTGTAAGTAAAGCTCAGTCTAATTAAGACTATAAATCCTATTGCTTTAATTACACAAGAATGCAGGTTATTTAATTTATATTACACACTGGATTGAAAGGGAACACCCTAACATAACATTTTTCTAACAATAAACGGGTTTATACTTAATGCTCTCTTGCAGATTAGCAATGTAGCTATAAGCTATTTCGGATGTTCGGGTGGAGGGTTGACACCATAAGGTACCGCACCTGGTGACACCCGACCTAGCGAAGCCACTAGGCGTTGATACTTTAGTAATATTACACAAAAGGAAAAAGACGATGTGCGATTATACTGTATGTTCGCTTCTTATGTATGCATTTAAAATTTAGTGAATTACAATTTCAAAAATTATAAATATGTTGTGTCGTTCAGAAAAATCTCATAAATTATAGAACACCTGAAATTAACTCTTAAAGATAATTTAAAAATGTATTTCCGACATTTAAAACTATGAAAAAAATGATATTGATTACGCAGGCAACAACATAAATCGAACAATATAGTTAACTAACAGCTTACACAGAATGCAGATTTAAGATTTTTTTCTGTTAATTTCCTTATCTTCAAGCGAATACACATAATGGTGGCATTATTTGTAAAAAAAAAAAAACAACAACCTTGCCCTAAATGCGGAAGAATATTAAAAACTGAAGAAAAAAAACGCCGTGTGAATATGTTTACATTTAAATGTATGTTTAGTATATCTTTCTATACATCGAGCCTGCAAGTGTAAGATTTAATGCCTAGAGTTCTCCAGCGGATATTGAAGAAACAGAGGTTAATTAATTTGGCGTTCTGCACAGGTTGGCGAAGGTCAAACTGCATCGACATCTTTCTCAGATCTAAGGGGAACTAGAACGCTAGTATTATACACACACATACACACAAACATATATATATATATATATATATATATATATATATATATATATATATATATATATATATATATATATGTGTGTGTGTGTGTGTGTGTGTTTATTTGTAAATATGTATATCTTTCATAACTAAATTAAAACGGGTAGATTCGTCAGATTTAGACCAGGAAGCTATCGCCTTGAGGTTTACATTTAGGCTGTGCCACAACTATTTCTCCAGTAGCCTCACCTTGTCTGTACGCCGTATAGAACCTTCGTATGCCATTTTGCCCAGTCACGCTCCCCCTACCGTGCCAGCCTGCAAATGTCTTTGATGGCAGCAGTACTCTGGGAACACACACATACACAGGCCTTCACAATACAAGCTAATCTCTCATTTCTAACACACGAGCATTACCGTTTTAAGCTCATTATACACCATCTAACTTGTTAACGGGAATTCTGAAAATTAATAAAGCACGATGCTAAAATCAACTTTTAGCTAGGACCAGAGATAAAAAAAAATAAAGCTAATACTCGAGCTAATACCAAAAATAACATTAAGGTAAAATCAACTAGTAGCTAGGACCAGAGATAAAAAAAAATAAAGCTAATACTCGAGCTAATACCAAAAATAACATTAAGGTAAAATCAACTAGTAGCTAGGACCAGAGATAAAAAAATAAAGCTAATACTCGAGCTAATACCAAAAATAACATTAAGGTAAAATCAACTAGTAGCTAGGACCAGAGATAAAAAAAAAATAAAGCTAATACTCGAGCTAATACAAAAAATAACATTAAGGTAAAATCAACTAGTAGCTAGGACCAGAGATAAAAAAAAAATAAAGCTAATACTCAAGCTAATACCAAAAAAAACATTAAGGTAAAATCAACTAGTAGCTAGGACCAGAGATAAAAAAATAAAGCTAATACTCGAGCTAATACCAAAAATAACATTAAGGTAAAATCAACTAGTAGCTAGGACCAGAGATAAAAAAAAAAATAAAGCTAATACTCGAGCTAATACAAAAAATAACATTAAGGTAAAATCAACTAGTAGCTAGGACCAGAGATAAAAAAAAAATAAAGCTAATACTCAAGCTAATACCAAAAAAAAAACATTAAGGTAAAATCTTGTCAGCAGTGGTCTGGTGTCGGAAGGTCTGACCTGTATTGAAAACATTCACGTTAGAGGAACTGACAAGCTTACAGGATTTACAGACCACATCAGCAGTTGTATCGTGTATGACAAAATGCTGATAGAAATGGAAACATTAAGTTAATAAAGTTATTGATTTATCCTAGGATCACAAATTAATATCAGTACAATTACAGTGAAGCTGAAGTAGAGTTAATGACAAATTAAAATCAGTACAATCATATAGAGTTTTCATGTTTCTGTAATCTCGACATAAGTATGAAAAACGTAGTCAATGTTCCACAACGTGAGTAAAGTACGATCGTAGTTGTGTGGACTCATTTACGTGAGTAAAGTACCATCGTAGCTGTGTGGACTCATTTACGTGAATAAAGTACCATCGTAGCTGTGTGGACTCATTTACGTGAGTAAAGTACCATCGTAGCTGTGTGGACTCCTTTTCGTGAGTAAAGTACTATCGTAGCTGTGTAGACTCATTTACGTGAGTAAAGTACCATCGTAGCTGTGTGGACTCAATTACGTGAGTAAAGTACCATCGTAGCTGTGTGGACTCATTTACGTGAGTAAAGTACCATCGTAGCTGTGTGGACTCATTTACGCACTACAATTAGCCTTGGTCCTTATTGCCTTGATCACATTAAAAAATAACGACGGTTATTATATGTTTGATAATCCACAAAATTTTATTATGTGTTTAAAAAAGAAACAAAAACAAAACAAATGAAATAACACATTAACCATAAGCAGTGGCGGAACAAGAAAAAAAGGGCCACCCCGCAAAATTTTTTTAGTGCCCCATATATAGATATATTTAGGAGGCCTATATATGATATATATGTTATATATATATATATATATATATATATATATATATATATATATATATATATATATATATATATATATATATTTATTTATTTATTCTAATAATATCGAACATTTATAAATAGTCAGTAAAATAGTATAAAACATGAAAGCTTTGTATAAAGTAATGGTGTCTCGTGTTATGTTTATTTTTATGGTTTTTTTTTGTATTTATATTATTAATTTTTTTTAATATTATTGATTTAATACATTTCCTTTTTATACAATGTCATTCTTTAGTAATTACTTTATAAAAAAATTATAATTAAGAGAAAGAATTGCTTTCTAATTTGTTTAGTACAAATCTATTAAAAGGAGCTTATGATCACCCCTATTTGACTATTTAAAAAAAAGGGAAATAAGTCATGGAATGGTTTGAACATTTGCTTATCTTTGATAACTTCAATTGTAGGAGAAAGACTCGGCTTTCATAGTGGTTTAAAAACAAAGGGAAAAAGAATACACAAGAGCGTGGGGTGGTGTCTATAGAATAAAGATAATCCAACCGCAGCTACGGTAATTTTTTACAAAACAACCATTAAGTAAAAAATGAAAGAAAATTTACTTTTTTTAAACTATAATTAATGGTCGGCTCTGGGCCCCTAAATGGCATGGGCCACCCCGCATTGCGGGGTCTGGCGGCACTATAGTTCCGCCCCTGACCATAAGTTGTATAAACGGATGTATTTGTAAATATATAAACCAAACAAAATTCCTTAATCTACACAAAGGGAGGCTTGATATAAAAATTAAGTGGACGTTATAATAAAGATGTATTTAAATGCATATAATTGCTTTCCATTAATTGTGTCTATGTAAACATACTAAACAAATACAATTATAAAATTAGGTGATTGGAAATTTCTCTAGCCTATGGTATGAAACACAAACAACACTAAATTGTTCACGGGAGATAACAATTAAAATTACCCACTTGATTTGTGAGAGTATGGTTATATACCTTGAAAACGATAATAACAGAATATTCCAATCTCAGTAATACAAACATATTCAGAATTAAACTTTTATTTTGTACTTATATGTAGGCCAACTTATATGTGATAGTAGAGATTTCTTAATACACAAACATGCTCGATATGAGATACACTAGATAAAATATTAAGGTGACAGGACAAATTATCCTAGGGCAAATGATCTCAGACAAAATATCTCAGACAAAATATCTCACAGACTAATGATCTCAAGACAAATGATCTCAGGACAAATGATCTCACGGACAAAAGATACCAGGACAAAATATATCAGGACAAATGATACCATGGACAATTGATCTCAGACAAAATATCTCAGACAAAATATCTCAAACCTAAATTTTAATAGTGTATTTGGTGATTTTAATTGATCTGAACATTTTTTTTTATTGACTGTCATTTTATTGACTGTCAGGTGGACGAAACTAGATCAAAGGGAATGAAATAACAATAAAGACACACCTTCGTGTCAAGGTGGCAGCCCGCTTTGATGGCAGAGACATGCCATAAGGGAAAGACATCCACCCTCCATTGACAATACAACTAACATCTAAAGTCAATAGTTATGCGTCGGTCACACTTTAGTGATAAGGTGACAAATGCTTATTTAAACGACAGCGGTCATCGCGGAGCTAAGTTTGTCGGAGTGTGCATGCAAACAAAGAAGTATTAGTTGTGATTAATCAGCTATGGCCTCTTTCGTTACCTCGCAGAAAGGTTATAGGCCATCAGTTTCTGGTGATTTATGTTTTAAAAAGCCATAAGTGGAGCAGCAGGCAAAGTGATTTGGAAATGTGAAGTTAGAACATGTCGAGCAAGAGTTCACACAATACATTATCACATTGTATTGGAGAGGTGTAATCATAACGATGTACCTGCCAGCAAAGAAACGTAAGTGCTTCGTTTGTGTTGATGATGCAATAAAAACAATAGTTTTACTTTACGAACCTAAAGACCCATTTACATTTTCGAAAATTTTTCGAGTGTTTTTAACATAAATTTTGTATAGCTACGGTTACTTTATTTTTTAATACAATATCATTTATTATACCTTTCAGGAGTAAGTTTGTTTTAATTTTAACTTTTTCAAATCAAATGCTATTAGAAATATTAAGTTTAATAGTTTAATACATTTTTGAAGCTTTGTTAAGTTTAACAAATTCTCTTTATTCACAATTATAATGCGTAAAAAAGTAAACAAAACCATATTGACAGTCAATAAACAGTTCAAGTCAACAAAAATCATCATACACACTATTAAAATTATGCTGTGAGATATTTTTCTGAGATATTTTGTCTGAGATCATTTGTCCATGGTATATTTGTCCTGATATATTTTGTCCTGGTATCTTTTGTCCGTGAGATCAATTGTCCTTGGGATCATTTATCTTGAGATCATTTGTCCTGAGATCATTTGTCCGTGAGATATTTTGTCTGAGATATTTTGTCTGCGATCATTTGTCCTGAGATCATTTGTCATGGAACCAATATTAACTACTTAAACCTATGATTAACTTAAATAATCTATTTTTATTCTACTATATGACCGCTTAATGTTCACATTTATAATACAAAGCTTTACAGATCCCAAATTACAAGTTACTATCTACTTTATGTGATTTTAGATGGCATATATATCTTTCGAAAAACCATGCGAAAAAATATAATTGAAAAAATTGCGCAAACATTACACACGTTATTAGAGTTGAACTACACACGATCCGAGTGAATGTCTAATTAAAGATATAGTGGTAGATGACAACTACATTACTAGTCTAGTTATGAATATGTCAGTTTTTTTTCCCTGTTTTAATGGCTAACACACACACAGTCAATCTATGAGGAATTTCAATTATAGGTGAGTGTATACATGGCTTTATTACATCATAATAGCAAAACAAACTCTGTTGTAGTTTTTAAAACCATTTTTTAAAAGAATGTTTGGTTTAATGTTCGTTAATTTTAAACTACTTATGTATAATCACCATCAAGAAAATATGGCCATATTTAAATGTTTACATCTATGTATTTTAATATATGAAATGTTTATGTTCCTGAAGATTATATAAATAATTTGATTACTGTATATCCATTATTTTACCATAGCATTGTTTTCGGGTTGTTTACAATCGACGAAGTTTCATCTCAACAAAGTCTAGAGAGTCAGTAAAGCCTGTAATTGTATACCAATTAATTCCTCTCTCACGAACACGACTCGCCCATTCACCGTTGACGTTAACCCAGTGACAAAACCTATACCACCAACCACCTCCACTGTCGTCTACAGCACAGTTTCTTCCTGACCACTCATCGTTATCAGAGTCAATGGTTGTAAACTTCATGCCGTTGTGATAACTAAACTTGTCTTCAACATTCCCACCACTGAATGACGGGTAGTTCATCCTATACTTTGCTGCTTCATTTTGTACCTTAAAACCTCTGTACACAGCGTAGTAGTCTTTACCTTTATACTTCATGTCAAATCTGAGTTCATTATAACCCTGTATTAAACAAAAAATTAGAAATATTTAGATATTGCATTGTGTTTGAAATATTGTAAGTATTAATCCCTCTATACTATATGATAATTATACATATTGATTAAAAAACGTAACGAAAATCTATAAACAATATGAACAATTTTCCAAAACACATTATTACAATAATACACACACTTCTTGAAAACTTTCTTTGTAAAAAGAAATTATTGAATAAACTTATTTTAATAGTTCCTGTATCTATCCCATCATTAAAACAAAAGACGTCTATTGAGAATGGAAATATTACATTATCTATTGCCTGATTACATTGCAACTTAAAAATATATTCCCTTACAAGAAATACTATTTATATTCAATGTACTTATGGCTTTTCTAGAAATCCCTCCTTTTCATTAATCTCCATACATTGCCTGCCGTTGTAACACGCTCGCAGTTAGTAGACCCATCTCCCTTACAATATATATTACTTATGTACTTTTCCTTCTTTTGATAAGCTCAATAGTCCTAAATCTAAATCTTACAACGTATCTTGTTTGTATCTCTATAGGTATGTTGTGTAATGGGGTTAATATAAATCAGGTGAGTACAGGCGGGAGGGTGTGGAATAAACCTGTTTATAAAACCGGTAGAGGAAGAAATGACAATGGTAAATATCCTGCTGACTGCATTACACTATTCTTTAAGGTTCGATACATAACCACTATCTTTATTTTATAATATATGTTAACCTTCCTAAAATATCTAAGTAATCTTTATATCGTTTATCAAATAAACACTTCTGAAATCAACGGATCAAGACACTTAGCTTTTTTCCCGATAACAATAAAAACACGCTATGTTAATTTGTTCACCTATTAATATACTGCATGTGCAGTAAATGCACCTTCGTCATATAAAGTTAAGATGTATAGTATTTGTTTCGTTAGTTAGCTATTGTTTTGTAAAATTTACAAACTCAACGAAATACATTAGGATGCTTCGCCATTAAAATATCAAGTTACTTAATCTAGGTCTATTTAAATGTATTTTAAATATTCAATGCCATGGCTGATGATTTAAATGTGCATTTCAGTGACATGTGTACACCAGACCCACTGTCCAATCGATTTATATTTAACTCTCAGCTTCCGAGTTTCTTGATTACAACACCTTAGATACGCATCACCGCCTCTGGTATCTCAAAAATCCCTCACCTTTCTGATGTTTTGGCCCCATGACACCACCCCTACAACCCTCGTGCCCAATCCTTTTTTAATCGGTTTTATTTACATAACATTCAAACAAACATTGTAATGATGTTTTAACACTAATTTAATAGTAATTTATATCTACTGTCCATTGGTCCACAGCCTACATGACCCCATGACCCCATCCGTCTATCCCCCCTCCTAGTCCCCACCTCTTTTCACATGGAGTTGAATTTCCTGAAAGTCATCCTTAAAATGGTTTTGTTTACCTTTATTTACATGTACGAAACTATTCAAATTCTTTCATGAGAACACTGAAAAACCAATTTTTAAAAACTCCACTGTATCCCCACACATTATTATAGCTTCACACCTACCCACCCAAAACATGTCGACACTAAGCAGTCAAATAATCTTAGCTACGACTATGCACATCGACCCTGAAGCACCACACTTTACCCCCTCCCGCTCAATCGCTAACACAACAACCTGTTCGGTTACCCCTTCCCCCCCCCCCCCAACGATCTTACCACGCCCCCACCCACCCCAACATCAGCTTTGATTTGTTTGTGTTGTTTTCGTTTTCTCTTGTATCTACTATTGTATCTACTATGTGACGAAATTTATGTAAAACAACTATGTGTGTTGGCTATTTTACTATACTTTTACATATGGTGAAAACCCACACCATGCGAACTGTATATTTTTCAACCAGCCATTGTTTTATTTTTAACCTTGTTACAAATTTAAACGTTGAACAAACCCAAACGCCTGGCTCGCATTAAACCCACGCATTCACTTTCTTTACGCTTCGTCAGCCACCGCGATCCGCCCCCCTCTACTCACATGACCCGGATACCCCCATGATTCTTTTACCTACTCCAACAATCTCACTCACCCCATCAGCTTCGATTCGTTTGTATCTTGTTTTTCTTCTCTTGTATTTACTATTTTGATTGTACAAAATAGGATAAAATCCACATAAACCAATTTTGTTTTCGACTATTCCACAATTTGTTATAACTTTTCACCCTCGTGTATTGGTAAAATGTTCTATACCAGCCTTTTTGAACCAACATGTTTTACGCCCAATGCATTTTATATGTTTATTAACTTATTTATCTATTTATTTATTAAACTCTTTACAGCGCTTTTAACTACCTTTTAAATATCCACCCAAATGATGTGTGAAGTTACTGTATTTGCTTCAAAATTATAAAACAAGATTACTTCTGACCTGAAATAAGTATGGACATAATATTGTCTGTTTTTTTTTATCTTATGGTGGTTATACATCGCAATGAAATTGATTACTTTTCTCAGGAAATAGATAATTCAAAATTGATTGAAACTGGCTAAAAAAAAGTTCCGTGTGAGCCTTTTTTTTCTAGTCCCCCCCCCCCCACTGATAGTAACACATCAATATATTTTCTTATGAGAAATTATCTAGATTAAACGAACGTATGAATGCCAATTGTAGTACACTATCCTTCACATTCCTAATCAGTTAATCACTGCTATTCAATAATACCCTCTCCTCTAAATGTATTGCCCTAGTTCTTTAATTCATGTCCTCTCCTTCAAATTTTAACATATTACCATTTCTATCTATCTTCTATTCATAACCCTACCCATTACCTATCGCTAACCATTGTATAAATTTATCTTAAAAATGACGTAGAAGAAACTATGATCAAACTGAGAAATTGATGTTGAACCGCCCTTATGTTTTGTGAAACAGTCATCATATAACCTAAACTATCAAGCTTGTGTACACATTTACTGAATAAATTGGTTTGGGTTTTACAATTACAAATTAAGTGATAGCAATTACATTGAGCAGTGTGTGTATGGTACAATCAAATTAATAGTCCCATAAAACACATTATTCTGTGTACCTGCGTAATGTTTAAGTTCAAAATTCAGTTTCTATGCATTGATTTCAAACTTCCATTCTTTTCTTACCAAAGATGTCAAGCTGGAAATTACATCATTTCCGATCCAAAAGTCTCCAGAAGTTGAGCCAAAGCCGTTTTTATAATCGTTCCAAGTTCTTGTAAAGTTCACATCACCTTTGATACGTCTCTGTAACAAGTAACGACAATGCTAAAATATAGTTTTAAGCAATTTGATTTGATTGATTCCAAAGAATAATTATGTTAATATAAATCAAAATATTTAAGAAATAAAAAAAGTTTATGTATAAAATAACGGCAGTGGTAAACATACGTGAGTTGATTTGATTTATAAGTAAATCCCAAATTGTATACATACAACACAAACATATTTTTATCCGAGAACAATCTTCAAAATTAATTTACTCTCAACATTATCGTTGTCTATCATGTGTTTACAATTGTATAAATACAACAAAACTGTTAGAAAAAAATGTAGGAAAAAAGCTAAATTGGTACATGTCTAAGAATGTTTTAAATGACAAAAAAAACAAAACAAAACCTGTATAATAATCCATCCTCCACCGTCAGTCTTGGTATCACACAATGTTCTGTTAACATCTACTCCAGTAAACGTCATGTCCACTAAAATAAGATCGTTCATTTTGGTACATTTTAACTGGAGAAAAAGTTGCATATTTGTATTTATTATTAGTTGAAACGAAATTAATTGAAAACAAATGTATTTATTCAAACAGTTTTCACTACTTTTCTTTATAAATAATAATATTGTATTATCTACTGTATATTATTACCTAGCAAAGCACTAGATACCTACACAACCACGAAGAATATATACATACACATGCATATGAGTATACATATATACATATAGATATGTTTTGCGTGTTTATGCATGAATAAGTATACAAATTTTCACAGAATATATGTAAGTACGTGTTAAAAATGTTTGCCAAAGAGACTCAATTTAATATCTCGTTTATTTTACTAAACATTGTCGAGACATTTGAACTACTTTATAAAAATGTGCGCTCCTGGCACAGCTTCAGCTTTAGTGAAAAGTGGTGATGTTACGTATTTTAAAGACATTCTACTAAATCCAAGTTTTATAAACAGTTATTGATTTTGCAATCTTCTTTTTTTAAAAATCACCAGCTAACATTTGTCAGAATATTATCTGAATACATAAAAAATAAATAAATTTAATAACAAACATTTTAGTTATTTTTACATTTGACGCAACTAAGCATTGTATTGATGTAAGTCTAATTCGAAAACATGCCATTCCTGCGTAAAATACTGGAAAATGCCAAATTGGGAGTAAGCGAAGTAATATGATAAACAAATTCTAATTCGAAAACATGCCATGCCTGCGTGAAAAACTTTAAATTTAAACTTCTTGGGAGCATTGTCATATGTAATGGCTGAACTGAAAAATGCCAAATTGGGAGTAAGCAGAGTAAGATGATAAACAAATTATATAAAACTTACGTGTTCACCCTTGAGCACAGGGCCAATAATTCCATGTAATCTTTTGACTTGGACACCAATTTGATCAGATTTAGTAAACAGGTTTTGAATGGTGCTGTTCATCTCTTCCATACTGGCGTGTATATCGATGGCAGTATTATTTAGTAGTGATACAGCTGTTTTAAAATCCTTCATTGTCTTTGAGTGTGTCTCTGCCAGTAATTTGTTGCTTTCACCCAGTTGTTGAAATCTTAGATTTAGACGTTGTTCCAATATAGCTGTGCTATTTTTAAACATTTCGTTAGTTATATTTAGTAAATCTTTTTTTAAATCTTTCATGGTTTTAGTTAGAATTTCACTTTGATTTGACCTTTGCGACAAACTCTGTATATCAAATGATACATTAACCAAACTGTAGTTCAGTCTCTCCAGTTGTTTGTGTAAAATATTGTATAGGCTTGATACGTTTTGTACTGACATATTGTGTATTTGAAGTGTTTTATCGTTTGCTTCTATCTGTTGAGTTGATTTTAGTAATTTTTCAGTTAAGTTGTATTTAAAATGCGTGAACTCTTGATTTGTGTTATCTACGGTGTTCAATCTGTTAACAACGTTGTTCATTTGATTTTCAAGTCTCTGAATTGTAGACCCTTGGGCTGATAATAAGCTATTTAATCTACTTTCCATGGCATTGGTTAGGTTAACTAAAGTTTCATCACTCTTCTCCTTTGTTAATTCTGCTGTATGATAACTAAGGTTAGAACGTTTGTCATTTGTTAAAACCTGTAAATTCATCTTCAAGTCAGCTCTGTTTAACATATAAGAATCTTTAAAAGTTTTTAAAAACTCTGACATTCTATCAATTGTTTTATCAAACTCTGGAGTTTTAGCCTCTAAGGTCATCAACATCAGCGGCTTACTATTGTCTTGGTCAACAGGTTTGGTTTTATTTTCTTTCATCTCAGTGAGACCCCTTCTATTTGTGTAATACACATCACATCCAAACACTGTACTAAAACAATCGGAAGGTTTTGTAAATGATACGATCAATTCTCCAAACACTTTTGAAAACTTTCCATCAACTTTTGATCCAGCTACTTTATAATCTCGAGCTCTTGAATCTGATTCTGATACAGACGCCAACATAATCTTCCGGTCTAATTCACTGATCTTATAGACTGACATGTTGACAAAAGCTGAGATGTCATTATCTTCTCTTGTGTTCTCCACACAATGTAACTTGCCACAAAATAAAACTTTACCCTCCATATAATATTCTCTTTGTAGTGAAATGTCAAGTCCTGGAATGTAATGAAATAAATCACTGAAATTGGTCAAATTAAATTATTTAAGAAATGATTTTCATTTAATACATTTACTGCATAACATCTATTGCAATTCCTTCATAGTAAAATATCCGACAGACGTATATTTAATAATTGCAAGAAAAATTAACTTCACAAAAATGGTATCGTATACAATTAGCTGTAGCATTATAATCCGTGGTAAATTATTATGGAATAATAAAATAAAACACAGAAATCGGAGAAATTAAATTATTTATGAAATAAATTTCTTTTAATACACTTCACGCATAACAACTTCCGAATAGTTACATCTATTCAATTCTTGCGTAAAATATTCTTTTGAAAGAAATCTATGTATTAATTGCAACAAAAATTAATGTTACAAACGTGAAAATGGTAATTTATACATTAAGTTTTATTATTGTAATCTTGGTAAATTATTATTAAATATTTATTAGTTGATTTAAGCTATTAGGACAAAGTCAGTAACTGAAAACACGTAGGCCTATTTATCCACGTGTGTTTAAACACACTACTTCTCAAATTACATAGAACAAAACTTAATACATAACTACGTATAAACGTTCGCTAGTAGTATACAAAAAAATTCAATTAAAAAAAATAATTGTGTATTATAATTTTTAAATGAAATATCTCAAACGCGAAACAAACGGCAGGCCTCAAAAGTCATAAATATATCACTTTTTTCTGTTTAATAGAAATTGAATTAAAATTGAAATACTTTGTAATAAGCTAGTACAGAATTGACGTCGGCAATGGTAACGGCGTAATTTGAAAAAAACGGGTAAGATTGCAACTCCAATAGTTCCGATTTCGGTGACTGGTCAAATGATGAACAGTAGCTAGAAACCGCAACGCATCGTAGGGAAAATAAACATCTACAAAACCCATCAACTGCTACCTTACAAATTTCTATTGGATGGGCAAATTCTAGCGAATCGTATCCAGATAAGAGAAGCTTGATGATTTTCGGGTGAACAAATAAAATGACCCAGAACATAAAACAGACAATAATGAAGTGTGTTGCGGGCAATAATGTCGCAAAGTAATTAAAAGTACAAATAAATGAATAAACCATATGACCCAAAACATATAATAATGACGTGTGTTTGAGGCAATGACGTCGAAAAGTACAATTAAAAACAATCGGAATATATTGATTGATCGAAAAAGATAACAAAACATCTTTTTTGAAAGAACAGTAAGGTTTGTTACTCATATATTAAAAAAAAACCTTCTTGCTTAAAGCAACTAATTTTTTTTTAATCAGAATATTTAGACCGATTATACATTTTAGTTTTTGGGCGAGATTGAATTCAGGTGACTAAAAATTTTGAGATTGGTTCCATGAGGTTGTAATCTAACTCAAGCTATGGAACAGTAATGAAGACTTAGTTAATCATTTTGTCCATGCTTTAAAAACTAAAACAATTGTTACCTAAAAATATACAAATTATCAAATGCATCATTCGCCATCTAATTTGTGTTGCAGGTATATACAAATGTACTCACCACAGGTAAACATGATATTTACAACCAACAGAGCCGTCACTAAAACAGCAGACATTGTAGAGTTGTGTAGTTCTGTATCACACGAACTGGAGACTTCTCTAAACCGCTGCTTCTGTTTACTTGTGAGGAAATCGCCGTCTATTTATAGTACAAAATTATGTTTCAGATGTCAAAGATATGTTGATAAGACACTTAGACGTTTTCTTCCTTAGAAATTATGCCAAAAACAATTACACCGCTAAAACGTTTCACGTTGCGGATCTCAAATAATCTTTTATAACTACATATGTAGTAGCGCCGACCTCGTATTTTTACAATGAATTATAAATCATTCATTTTGGTTTTTAGAAACGATTTTATTTTATGCTTACAAATATAAAGTCGGCGTTTTATAATGCACAAATTAATACTTTTAACTTACTCCTTTGTTTTTTAATTTAACTTTTCATATAAATTGAAGAGCTTCTTGTTTGTCTATTTTATAATAGTTTGAAGAAGCCACCTCTTAAAAATAGTAGTAGTTAATTAGTTACAACAGCAAATCAAACAAAACGTTGAATTTGATTTTCACAAGTACATATCTAAATGTATCTAGTGGTTAGAAATTTAACTAGCCGTCACTTGAGATCAAAGATTGACAGAATAAATTCGATCGTCTCATAGTTGATGTATCAAATATTAATATATTGGCCAGAATGACTTATAGAAAGACATTCTAATACATTTTGTGTCTCGTCTAATGACTATATATTTTACTAACAACACCTCTAGACTTAAATAAATTATTGATTAATACGTCCAACGTCAGTTAATATAGGTTAGTAAATCAGAAGGCTAATTCAAAAGACTCATGTGACGGCTTAGACAAACTTGATGAACAATTTTAAAAATGGTCGAGCAGAAAGTTCATAATATAACTAACCAATATGAATTTTATTTAAGGTTAATCACGTTTTTTTTTTCAAATCAATTGATATTTGTAAAAATTATTTTAAAAAAAAAGAAAACTTTTTATCATCATATTGAGAATCCCTGAATTGCATGAATGGAGTAAACAAATTATACGTAAGTAATTAGCGTGGGTGTGGTAACTTAGCTTCCCACCAGTATCACGTTACATGCAGTGACCGAAAACAACTCAAGCATCGAGATAAGAGGTCAGCTGTCTACTTAAACGACCAGAGTGCTGGCATATTACGAAACAAAAATAAACATGTGATTATATCAGCTGCACCTTTGACCCCGCAGTAAAGTTCTGTTTTCGTCATACTTTTCTCGCGGTGTGAATAATGATTTTACAAATATTCTAGAAAATATTGAATTTTTTTAAAAGACATATTAAATATGTAATGGTATTTAAACAATTATTGCATAATTTACAGTATGAAGAAAGTCTTTTTAACGTTAAGGAACATGCATGCAATTTTTTCACATTATCTTATCCTTACACACAAAAAATAATTAATTAGTCAAAGACCAACGCTCAGTACTTTCATTCCTATACACATTGGTTGTAGTCGAATAATAGAAGATATACAAATTGCATGGTTTGAACATAAATTGAGAAATATAGTAGGCCTATGTACCATTGACGACAGAAAAAAAACTGTTGACATTGATATTATTGTAGATTTATGAAGTTGTGTACGTCCCCACCTGTCTAGATGGTTTAATTGAGCGTATAGTGATTAACTCACGCGTCATAGCACAATTATGTACGCGCAAGTCGTTCCTTGGTCTACTTTAAAGATGTAAGTGTAGGAGGCACTAATACGTGTTTTTAAGTCAACCCTGAGCTTCTCATGTGAGAGTAAATAGTAAATATCTCAAGGACTAGGCTATGGGTGTAGAATGTAGAATGTAGATATACATATCTTATTTTAATGCTCAGGCTTTTTTATTTCTTTCATTTAACACGATACCAGTAGGAAACGCTGTTTTCAGATGATTATAATAAAACATTATTACATACATAACCACTGTGATAAGGCGACCAGGTCTAGCAAGTATATCCACTTTTGTTAAATTAATTTTTAATTACTAAACCATTATTTCCAGAAGAACGTTTATGGAATGTTTTAACGAAATCGTTGCATTAGAAGTTGCTAACATTTGAGATACACAATTTGCTACAAATCCTAACACAAACAAACAAGTAAACAAACGGACGTTGCAAAATAAATAAAATCGTGTAATTAAACAAACTTGTTTTTCTTAAAAAAAAACTTTGGTAGCTCATGAGATCTCTTACATATTATTGCGACCTACGTTTTTTTTTTTTAAGGAATGCAAGTTTTTATATTTTCTGTTTTCAGTTCATTAAAAAAAATGTAGTATCTGAAGACTTTTACGTAACCAGCAATCAATAACTGAACTCTTTTAGGTACAATTGTATACTAAAAATCGTAATATGTAATTTTAAATCTATGAAGTGCAGTTATAGTTTTCTTAACGTTTCAACTGGACACTCTAACGACACCGACCCTATGGTAATTAGTCCGATAGCGATACAAGAATCTCTGACATTTATTTCTCTAACATACAATAGACCCACAAAAGTAATTTATCTCTCACGCTGAAGATGAGAGAAATTAATTTGTAAACAACAAAGACTATAGCCATTTCTCAATAACACTGGAAGGAGAGCTCGTACATTATGCGTTAATGTACGCCCCCACTCCAACCCCCACCCCCCCCCACCCCCTTTAATCTTTGTAAACACTGCGAGCGGTTTTTACCAGTCACTGACTGGAAAGCGTATTATTGTACTATTACATAATCAAGGGAGATTAATTTAAAGTTAAATCAGCGAATAAAGCCTGGTATCCGTATATTTTCTTAACTTTTACCATGCATCATTCAATACTAAAGGTTGTAATTTGTTTTAAATTTGTTCCTACTTTTTTAAAGCCCAAACATTAAGGCCAGCGCCCTTTGTGGGTACCGCCCTCCCTCAACCCCAGCTCGATCACTGACATCATATGCTCTTGGTAGTCACCGTGTCGCAATGACATGTATAACAAATGGCGAATTGTAAAATTTTACTCATTGGAGTTTAGCATCACATAAACGGAGGCTACAGCTCAAATTATCCACTGGCGATGAGAAGTTATCTACCTTCATAGAGACAACTACTGAACAGGTCTATTTCAGTCAAGAAATAAAAATCTAATTTATAACAAACACTTTGTATGTTTCATAATGATTTTTATTTTTTTTATTATAATTTGATAATGGAGATGCAATATATATATATATATATATATATATATATATATATATATATATATATATATATATATATGTATATATGTATATATAAATATGTATATATGTATATATGTATATATGTATGTATATATGTATATATGTATATATATATATATATATATATATATATATATATATATATATATATATATATATATATATATATATATATATAAATTAATTATATATATTGTATTTGATGTGATCTTTTATTAATTATATATCGTGAAAATTGTTATTATAGACTCTTAATACCATGATGTCTCCTCCTCTCCCGGCTTTATGCTACCCCCATCAGGTAACGGTACACATATAGAACTGGAGTCCAGCGGTATCGTAACGCTGACCAGGCCTCGACCTGGGACTGCGGTCAAAGGGGCGCAACCTAAGTCAAGTGACCAGCACGATAGGGACACTAGTCCAGTAACTTTACCTTCTCCCCTCTACGGATGTACATGTTATAGTTGATGTTACGGCGCTTAGCAAAATATAATCAACTATACTATTGTGCCACGGCACTTATTCTCCACTGATAAAGTTATTGTTATTACAAGCCACCGTGTGTAGATAAGGACTGTGTAGCTTTGTGTGAAGGCTATGGAAAACGTACTTGTATTGAACATTGTTATATATTATATATAACATTGTTATATATTAATCACTATCTTAGAATGAATTGTTATCAGATATTGATCTACGTGTGAAGTTTCTTTTTTTAATTGGTCCGTTAGAAGTGGTCGAAATTTCACACACCTTGAAGGCCGAAGCACTACGAGGAAGTACGAGGAAGCGAGTTAAATAAGCGAGAAAATGGAAATGGATTGGCCACACACTCAGGAAGCCTGTATCCAGCATAACAAGACAAGCCCTCACCTGGAATCCACAAGGCAGGAGGAAGAGAGGCAGACCAAGAAAGACCTGGAGACGTGACCTGGAAGAAGACACCAAGAAGATTGGATACACCTGGGGACAGTTGGAGAGACTAGCCCTGGACAGAGACGTCTGGAAAGCTCTTGTCAGCGGCCTATGTCCCAGTAGGGACGACAGGCAAACATGACATGACATATATCTTACCTCACAAACTGCCCATCCCCCCCATCAAATCTTACTTCATACATTGCCCTTTCCCCCCCATTTCATCTTAACTCAAACACTGCCCCTCCACCCATCAAATCTTACCTCCCACTGCTGCAAGCCTGAGAGCCAAGTTCTGGTAGATGAGAAATCTGTTCCTGCGGACGTGGACGCAATAGGAAAACACCACTGCGGCCACAGATATGCCGTCAGCAATCAGAGCAACAACTTCCAGAAACTGGGTCGTTAGTGGGTTCCCTGGGTGTGTTGGGAGGTGAAAGTTTACAACACGTGACATGTACACATGTACTTGTTAGTGCTATTGATAAAATATACACTCAGGTTGTTTATAACAATGGTCACGTTAAGCACGTGTGTTGGTTAGAGCAAAAAGCAGCTTACCAAGCAGATTCTTTGAGCACCACACGTTGTCCTTGCACGCCCACAGCCCCGTGTAGATGTAGGTGTAGAAGGCATATACGGCTGACCACGCCGGACTGCTGAACGCTACGATAAACCCACACACAGCCCCGTGTAGATGTAGGTGTAGAAGGCATACAAGGCTTACCACGCCGTCCTTGCACGTCCCTTTCTAGCATGCCATATAACTCGAATGTCTTCTGTGTTATTAGATGCTGGATGTTATTACAAGCTTTTTCAAAATTTATATAATATTATATTTAAAGGCGTTCCTATCTACTGACGATTCTCATTTGTTTAGCAAAACACATTTGCACGGTGTACGATCTATTCTCTCTGAAACCAGTTTTTTTCCACGATCTTTTCCCCGTAAAGCCAACTTCTTGCTGATGCAACAACTATTCCATTTCTCTGCAGCAAGACTTTACACTTATTCCCTGACACACTGACAGAAAGTAAATGCACGTCCAGTTTTCACATTTAGTCACCTTTCCACGATGTTTCTACAGTTAACTCTGAGTGCTTGTACATCGTTCGTGTGTGACGTGAATTGTCTATGACGAAAATGTGTAGGCATGGAAAAGTCTGTGAACGAGGCAGTGTGTAAAGCAATGTAGTGTGTCGTCAACCTCGTCTACCTACTCGTCCGTTTTTATTCCTGTCATGTGTTCTTGTGATTGATGATAATTATGCACCAGTGAAACAGATTCTCGTTGTGGATTGTATTTATTGATAATTGTTACACCTGGCCCAAACGAGCCAAAAATACATAAGAAGCCGAGTGTAACATCGTTGATATTTTTTTTTATTTCAGGAGAGAATATGACCGATCTCATGGAAAAACGATCGTGACGTCAAGTCTTACGTTATTTTATTTGATATATTTTGTCGACAATGTAAACAGGAAGTTTGTGTCTTTCTACCTTTCATGTTTATTGTCTGTCTACAGATGCTTTTTTGTTGGGATAAAGCTAGCGCCACTAGTAGCTCCCAGTCACTGATTGTTGTGAACACACGGACACGCCTTTTGGGTGATCCGATGCGTAGCGCAACATATAAGACAAACAACCACAAACGGGTTACAAAACAAGACTGAATGAAACAAAGGCTCGTTAAAACTAAAAGAATTAATAGTATATACACTATCTACACCTAACACAGTCTAGTCTAAACACAAAATACACAAGCTAGTAAACTAAGATACAGTTGCTAAAAACTAGTATAAACCTAACCCAGGGGTCGGCAACCTTTTGAGACGGAAGAGCCAAAAGTTACAATTTTCAAAATTTCCCAGTTTTTAAAGAGCCACATTTTTATTTCAATATTTTATTATATATTAGGACTAAGTAAATAAATGTGATTTGTTATTTAAAATAAATTGTTTTAAATATGAAATAATATTTATTCCTATAAAAACATACACATGTTTCGCCAGAATAATCAACTCAGTTATCAAATAATATATCTATAAATAGGACTATCCCAATCCACTTTAGAAGCTGTTAACTTTTTTTTTTCTTTCTTTACGAATATCACCGGCTCAGGAGGTGTCTGCCATTAGCCAGGCAGGCCTCAACACGGCAAACGCCGACTAACTGGCTTGAATATCGGTTTGATAACAGTGTATCGGTCGCTTCTGTCCTTTGGCTCTCACCGGGCTTATCTCCCCCCCCCCCCACTGAACACAGGGTACTAGTACCCCACCGTCCAGTACCCGGCTCAACAGTAGGAAGCTAATAGCTAAAAATAAAAACTACGTCACTCACGTCAAATTAATGCATACTGACAGATAGAGTAATGCGTTAATAACATTCCCCATTTAAAAACATTCGAAAGAGTCGGCTCTTGGGCAGTAGCAAACATGGGATTGTTGCCACTGGGCTGTAGGGCTGGGCCTGGTGCCCAAGCTGCTGTCAGCTGTCCGTATACTTTCTACTGTACATATTCTCAATGTTCTCTGATAACTGTTTTAATTCTGTTCAAAGTTGTTTTTCTGTACATTATGATATTTTATATGAGCTTTGAAAATGAAATAATATAACTATTAATATTTGTGCAAGGAGCTGGAGAGCCGCAACTTGACAGCAAAAGAGCCGCATGCGGATCGCGAGCCGCAGGTTGCCGACCCCTGACCTAACCTATACTAACCTTGGAGATCTGGACGACACTGAGGCAATTAATTCTTAGATGGGTTGGTCTTTATTTTCTTGATAACCTGCAAATATGAGTCATAGTTTTACGGCATTTGTTAAAGTAGCTATAACAGCTGTCCACTAATCCTACAGTGAACCTAGTTGTAACGGCAGTCCATTACGGCTTTTTGTAAACTAGTCATATATTACGGCATTTGTTAGAATAGCTATAACAGCCGTCCATTTTGTAACTTGTTAGAAAAGCTATAACGGCCGTCCATTTCGTCACTTTTTGGAGTAGCTATAACGGCTGTTCACTAATATTACACTGTACTTAGTTGCAAAGACCGTCCATTACGGAACGTTTTAAATTAGAAATTTTGGCCGTCTACTACGTCACTGTTAAAACTTGCAATGACGGCCGTCTGCTATGTCACCAGTGAGCCTGGCTATAATGGCCGTCCACTACGACACATAATAATCTACCTAAAATGGCCGTCCACTTCGTCACTTGCAAATTACACTTAATAAATATTCTGTGTAACAAGGAATATATGCTATAATACTGTTTAAAACGTTCTACAATTAATCTACACATTTAATTAAACTTCAGAGTACTTAATTAAAATTCTACAGAGAGAAAATTTCGAACTAGAGCAAGTATCACAAAGGTTGAAGCGGTAGATAAATGATACGTGTCGCACTACCATTGATATCTTTTTATGTAAGCTTGACAAATATAGGCGGATCCAAATGATAAGTAAGTGGGTGGATTAGCTAATAACTGTCCCCAGGGGCTCGCCCGTTATGACCCATACAAACATAGTATGCACGTTAAATAAAAGCTTGTAAAATGCACAAATATTAAAACAAAACAAAAAATCGTATTGTTCGTACTTTGTTCTAAACTGAGACAAATATTAAAATTAGAAAAAGAAATCCAGCAGTTTCCAAATGTATTCAGAATTTTATAATCAATATAAACACGTACATTTTATATTGACTAATCTCGATTTTTCCTTTAATAAGTAATTTCAAGGTGTTTTTTTTTGCAATTAAAACATTAAAATCCAAACACTTGAGAAATCGATATGTTAATTCAGTCGGCCAAATTGGGGTTTTGGTTTACAGAATAAAATGTTTAAAAAAAAAATAATGTTGCATGATTTTTATCAACATCACACTTTACCGTCGATACCCATGGTAAATGGGGCCGCCAGAGAAAGCTAATATTTCGCAACTTTCTCTGCTCTTGTCAGTAGTTTTCTGTTGTCTGTATCTAAGTCTCCCTCAACCTTCACAGTACACTTTCAGGTCGACAATCGAGCGCCATTACTGTAACTTAGTCTTGTCTCATCCTTAATACATGGCACATCTAGCGCCATCTTTCTTCAGTTAATTCTGATACAGTTTCAATTTCTCAGTCTCCTAGAAACCTATTATAAAAGATAGTCAACGGCCAGAGGATGCCATTTTTCGTTCATAAAAAGCATCCAACTTTTGATATCCAAGTAAGAGTTTAAACTATACGATTACTATTACATGCTACATAAGTTAATAATAACAATGATAGAGTAAACATGCAACTAATTATAAATATATACACACAATGAAATGCACTTTATTTTGGTAAATATGTAATATATTCTAGTTGGTTCATACAAATATAAGCAGATTTTAACACGCTTAATCAGACTTTGGTTTTGATAATATATTCATACGTTTTTCTTGCTCTTTAGTACATGAAAACTTGTTTCTAAGTCGTTTTTATGAAGTTTTTAGGGTCAGGTTTTAATGAATGATTTACTGAACGCTTTATTGATTGAAAAACTTTTATATGTAGTCAGATAAGTTGAATATAATATATTTTACATCATAAACAAAGTTATATAGTATTTCTCCTATGCATTACAAGTTATGTGATATTCAATATTTTTGGAGAATCAACCTACAGGTTTTTAATAAACACATGCTTTTTCTGCTTTACAGAAAACTTTCTTTTACTTTTATAGATTTTGCTCCAATCATTTATATTATAGCCATGGCGAAAAGGAAATATAAAAAAAAACATACGTATGTTCGTTTACAGAATATTTTAAGACAAATTCGAGAGCTTTACATTGTGATACGCTAAAAATAAAGCGGGAGTGATCTTCCCTAAACTTTCTCGAATATACTTATGTAACACTACGGGGGACGGCAAATCGGCATATAGATATAATTTGAATCAATTTTAAATTTCCTTTTTTCCCTTTTTATCAGTATGTTGATATTGTGTTTGTAATTTTTTGTGAATTAAAAAAACAACAACTGGGGAAATTAAAAGTTCAAATTCTAGGCGCAGTCATATCCCCTTCAATATCACACCTACTTGAAAACAGTTTAGTATAAATGTTAAAGGATTTTTCTTTAATACAAATTTTTTCTCCATTTAATCGTGCGTGTAGTAAAAAACAGTGAAAATTAAAAGTTCAATTACCTTTCGTGGAATCTTGACGATATCATTTGATAATAATTAAAACATACTTGGTCTCTTTTGATTAGGATAGATATTTTAGTTCCTAGCAAATTTATTTACTAAAACATCGATACCATTAGCTTGTAAGTTTCTGAATAGTTCAGCTCTAATGCTTTCATTATCAAATTCCTCATTGATTTTATGTGTGCTTCAAATTGTACTTGCTCTTTCCTTCCAGATTTTTCATACTTTTGTTTTAAATCTCAGCAAAGTTTTGGGCTTAATATTTTATATTCTCATGTGTAAGGTTTAATAAATCCATTTTTAAATCCATCTTAGATTAGTTAGAAAAACACTGGATATCCAGCGGTACAATTTCTACTCGAGCGCTCAACTTCTAGAACAGGTAAACTCGACATATCTCGACCAGAAAGCTATCGCCTTGATTGGTTTACATTTAGGCTGTGCCACAAATATTTCTTTAGTAGCCTCCCCTTTTCTGTACGTTTGACGCCGAATAGAACCTTCGTATCCCATTTTACCCAGTCACGCTCCCCCTACCGTGACAGCCTACAAATGTCTTTGATGGCAGCAATACTCTGGGAACACACACATACACACTTCTTCAAAATGCAAGCTAATCTCTCATTTCTAACACACGAGCATTAACGTTTTAAGCTCATTGTACACCATTTAACTTGTTAAAGGGAACTCTGAAAAGTAATAAAGCACGATGCTAAAATTAACTTTTAGCTAGAACCAGAGAAAAAAAAAGAAAGCTAATAGTCGAGCTAATACCAAAAAAAAAACATTAAGGTAAAATCTTGTCAGCAGTGGTCTGGTGTCGGAAGGTCTGACCTGTATTGAAAACATTCACGTTAGAGGAACTGACAAGCTTACAGGATTTACAGACCACATCAGCAGTTGTATCTTGCATGACGAAATAATGATAGAAATGGAAACATTAAGTTAATAAAGTTATTGATTTATCCTAGGATCACAAACTAATATCAGTACAATTATATAGAGTTAACATGTTTCTGTAATCTCGACATGAGTAGGAAAAACGTGGTCAATGTGTACGTTCCATAACGTGAGTAAAGTACTATCGTAGCTGTGTGGACTCATTTACGTGAGTAAAGTACCATCGTAGCTGTGTGGACTCATTTACGTGAGTAAAGTTCCATCGTAGCTGTGTGGACTCATTTACGTGAGTAAAGTACCATCGTAGCTGTGTGGACTCATTTACGTGAGTAAAATTCCATCGTAGCTGTGTGGACTCATTTACGTGAGTAAAGTACCATCGTAGCTGTGTGGACTCATTTACGTGAGTAAAGTTCCATCGTAGCTGTGTGGACTCATTTACGTGAGTAAAGTACCATCGTAGCTGTGTGGACTCATTTACGTGAGTAAAGTACCATCGTAGCTGTGTGGACTCATTTACACACTACAATTAGTCTCGGTCCTTATTGCCTTCATCACATTAAAAAATAACGACAGTTATTATATGTTTGATAATCCCGAAGATTTTATTATGTGTTCAAAAAATAAACGAAAAAAACAAAACAAATGAAATAACACATTAACCATAAGTTGTTTAAACGGAATTATTTGTAAATATATAAACCAAACAATTCCTTAATCTACACAAAGGGAGGCTTGGTAAAAAAAATTAAGTGGACGTTATAATAAAGATGTATATGAATGCATGTAATTGCTTTCCATTAATTTTGTCCATGCGAATATACTAAACAAATACAATTATAAAATTAGGTAATTGGAAATTTCTCTAGCCTATGGTATGGAACACAAACGACACTAAATTGTTCACGGGAGATAACAATAAAAAATACCCACTTGATTTGTGAGAGAATGGTTATATACCTTGAAAACGATAATAAAAGAATATTCCCATTTCAGTTATACAAACATATTCAGAATTAAACTTTTATTTTGTACTAATACGTACTTATATGTGATAGTAGAGATGTCTTAATAAACAAACATGCTCGATATGAGATACACTAGATAAAACATTAACTACTTAAACAAAGGATTTACTTAAATAATCTAGTTTTGTTCTTCTGTATGACCGCATAATGTACACATTTATAATACAAATCTTTACAGATCCTAAATTAACAGTTAGTATCTACTTTATGTGATGTTGGATGGCATATATATTTTTGAAAAACTATGCGAAAAAAAAATTATTGAAAAAATTGCTCAAACATAAAACACGTTATTAGAGTTGAACTTCACACGATCCGAGTGAATGGCTAATTAAAGATATAGTGGTAGATGACAACTACACTACTAGTCTAGTTATGAATATGCAAGAAATAAATGACACCATCATAGTCAGTTTTTTTTCCTGTTTTAATGGCTAACACACACACAGTCAATCTATGAGGAATTTCGATTCTAGATGAGTGTATACATGGCTTTATTACACCATAATAGCAAAACAAACTGTTGTAGTTTTTAAAATCTTTTTTTTTTAATAAAATGTTTGGTTTAATGTTCCTTAATTTTAAACTTCTTATGTATACTCACCATCAAGAAAATATTGCCTTAGTTAAATGTTTACATCTATCTATTTTAATATATGAAATGTTGCTTATGTTCCTGAACATTATATAAATAATTTGATTACTGTATATCCATTATTTTACCATAGCATTGTTTTCGGGTTGTTTACATTCGACGAAGTTTCATCTCAACAAAGTCTAGAGAGTCATACGAGCCTGTAATGCCATACCAATTAATTCCTTCATCAGCAACACGACTCGCCCATTCACCGTTGACGTTAACCAAGTGACAATGACCATACCACCAACCACCTCTCATGTCTACAGCACAGTTTTGACCTGACCGCTCATCGTTATCAGAGTCAATGGTTGTAAACTTCCTGCCTTTGTGATGACTGAAACTTTCATAATTCCCAGCACTGAATGACGTGTAGCTCATCTTATACTTTGCTGCTTCATTTTCTACCTTAAAACCTCTGTACACGGCGTAGTAATCTCTACCTTTATACTTCATGTCAAATCTGAGTTCATTATAACCCTGTGTTAGACAAAAAATTAGAAATATTTAGATATTGCATTGTGTTTGAAATATTGTAAGTATTGATCCCTCTATACTATATGATAATTCTACATATTGATTAAAAAAAGGAACGAAAATCTATAAACAATATACATAATTTTCCAAAACACATTATTACAACAATACACACACTGCTTGAAAAATTTCTTTGTAAAAGGAAAATATCGAATAAACTTATTATAATAGTTCCAGTATCTATCCCATCATTAAAACAAAAGACGTCTGTTGAGAAAGGAAATATTACATTATTTATTGCCTGCTTACATTGCAACTTAAAAATATATTCCCTTACAAGAAATACTATTTATATTTAATTTACGTATGGCTTTTCTAGAACTCCCTCCTTTTCATTAATCACCTTACTTTGCCTGCCGTTGTAACACGCTAGCAGGTGATAAAGCCATCTCCCTTACAATATATATTAATGTACTTTTCCTTCTTTTGATAAGCTCAATTGCCCTAATTCTAAATCTTACAACGTATATTATTTGTATCGCTATATGTATGTTGTGTAATGGGGTTAATATAATTAAGGTGAGGGCAGGCGGGAGGGTGTGGAATAAAACTGTTGATAAAACCGGTAGAGGAAGAAATGACCGGTGGAAAATATCCTGCTGACTGCATTACACTATTCTTTAAAGTTCGTTACATAACCACGATCTTTATTATATAAGCTGTGTTACCCTTCCTAAAATATCTAACTAATCTGTAAATCGGTTCTCTAATAAACACTTAAGAAATCAACGGATCAAGACCATTAGTTTTTCCCGATAAAAATAAAAACACGCTATGTTAATGTATTCATCTATTAACATACTGCATGTGCAGTAAATGCACCTTCGTCATATAAAGTGAAGATGTATAGTATTTGTATCGTTAGTTTGTATCGTTGTAAAATTTAAAAACTCAACGAAATACATTACTATGCATTCGCCATTAAAATAGCACCTTACTTAATCTAGGTCCATTTAAATGTATTTTAAATATTTAATGCCAAGACTGATGATTTAAATGTGCATTTCAGTGACATGTGTACACCAGACGCATGGTCTATTCGATATGAAGATTATATAAAATTATCAACATGAATGTATTAGTAACTGTAAACAATTGTATGCTAAATTAATAGCAGAAATTTCAAGACTTTGCATTCATTACGTATCTCCACATGTTTCTTATATTATCCATCCATCTATTTACCCCCTTTTTTAACTGCCCATTAACAGTTTTAGCCAGATTCAATACAATCTTCCACTCATATTTGTCATATGTCTTCATAGTCCAATTCTTAAATTTTATTTTGCTATCTCCACCTCAGCAATGCATCTAGGTCAAGTTGTAGCTAACATTATGGTAGCAATGCAGAGCGTGTCTAAAAAAGCATCGCATGTTTTTCTCGATCAGTATACAACCTCTAGGGCGGCTTAATACTAAACCCGTTTACAACCTCGAATGTATAAGGTTTACGGTTGGGTAATTTATATTTAACTCGAGCTTCCGAGTTTCTTGATTACAACACCTTAAAGTCACCCTTAAAATGGTTTTGCTTACCTCTATTAACACTGTTATCCAATTTTTGACCTTTAAAACTCCACCGTATCCCCACACATTATTATAGCTTCACGCCTACCCACCCAAAACATGTCGGTACTAAGCAGTCAAAAAATCATGGCTACGACTATGCACATCGACACTGAAGCACCACACTTTATCCCCTCCCACTCAATCACTAACTCACTAACCTTTTCGGAACCCCCCACCCCACAACCCCTTCCCCAAACAACCTCACCATACCCCCACCCACCAGAACATCAGCTTTGATTTGAAAAGATCAAGCAGAGCTCATTATTACTTCCCCTTATTTTTACATAGTTTAAATCCTAAATTATCTGCCCCTAATAGCCGTAAATAATTCGACCGGGCTCTACGATTGTAAAGAAATCACCAGACTGGTAGGGTGAGGGTGGTAGCGACATGGTCTGTTGGGTATGCATGGAGAGATAGGGTGTGTTCGGCGTGCGTCTACGTCTTGTCCCGAATGGTCCGTATGAAGAGAATTATATACTTAGATGTTTATTGTACAAAATGGGATGAAATCCACTTAAATACTTTATTTTCGACTATTCTACTATATGTTATAATTTTCACCCTCATTTGGGTAAAATGTTCTAAACCAGCCTTTGACCACTTTTTTTAAACCAACATGCTTTAAACCCAATGTATTTTATGTATTTATTTACTTATTTATCTATTTATTTATTATACCATATGCATCACTCTAACTACCTTGTAAATATCCCCCCCCAAACGGCATGTTATGTTACCGTAATTGTTTTAAAATTATAAAACACGATTACGTTAGGTCCAAAATTAGTTTTGACATTATAGTATCTGGTTTGTTATCTCAGAATAGTTACACATCTCATTGACATTTTCTAAATTACTCAGGAAATAGATAATTTAAAATTAATTGAAGCAGGCTACAAAAACTCTTTTGCGTGGGATCCTTTTTTTTATAGTTCCGCAATGATAATAACACATCAATATATTTTCTTCCAAGAAAAATCTAGATTAAACGAACGTATGAATGCCAATTGTAGTACAATATCCTTCACTTACCTAATCAGTTATTCACTGGTAGTCAATAATACCCTTTTCCCTAAAATGTATTACCATAGTTCTGTAATTACTGTCCTCTCCTTTAAATTTTAACATTTTACCATTCCTATCCATCTCCTATTCATAACCCTAAGCTTTACATATCGCTAACCATTTTATACATTTCTCTATGTACTGGTGTCCGTTGAATAATAAAATGGGTCAGTGTCCTATTGCGTTTTGTTTGTTGAGTGGGAGTAATTTACAGGGGTAGTTAATCTGAGAAAATGATAGGGGGATATGACTTGAGGATAATTAAAGAGGGTGGGAAGGCGAGATGTGTAATATTCTTTCCTCAGGTTTTCCCTGACCTATGAAGAAAAAATCAAAACTTTTTTATAGAGGAGTTATTTAAAAATAAATAAGTGTATCTCATCTACAATTCAGAGATCAGATAATAATAATAGTAAAATATAAAAATCACTATAATAAAAAGCGTGTTTAATACGTAATTACCCGTGTCATATTAGTTACTACAACGTATTTAATCGCCAACACAAGTACTAAATTTTAAAGTAGATACTTTGTTGAAAATCACGTAGAAAAAATTATGATCAAATTGAAAAATTGATGTTGAAACGACCCCATGTTTTGGGAAAAAGTTATCACATAACGTAAATTAACAAGCTAGAGTATACATTTATCGAATAAAGTGATTTTTTTAAGAATAAGAAATTAAGTGATTCCATGTACATTGTGCAGTACAAAATTCAGTTTCCATGCATATTTTTTAAGTAGCCGTTATTTCCTTACCGAATCTGTCAAGTGAGAAATGACGTCATTTCCGATCCAAAAGTCTCCAGATGTTGAACCAAATCCATTTTTATAATCGTTCCAAGTTCTTGTAAAGTTCACATCACCTTTGATACGTCTCTGTAAGAAAAATGGCACCGCTACAGTAAAGTCATAGCAAGTTGATATAATTGATATCAAAGATTAATCATGCTTCAAATTACGCACTAGAAATTTTTAAACGTTTTAAATAATCAAAACGCTTCTCTACGAAATAATAGCATTGATAAAACTACGGTTAAGTGAGTTGATTTGATTTATTCTAAGGCTTAATTATCTTTGAAATATATTAGGATTCTAGTTATATCATACAACAAACAATTTACATAAAATCAATGCAGTCGTTACTTTATAAGACCTAATATTCTTCACATTAACTCTCTAAAATATTTCCAATACTTTGTGTGTTACAACTATCACGAGATAAAACTCTTACTTTAACGTTTGCTTCTGTTCAAACTCGAAACCAAATAAATGCCCAATTTTATACATACAACAGACAGGATATTTTACAAATACATAGTCTTAAAAAATGCACTAAACACTATTTTAGTTTATCACATAATCTGATTTTGTCTATTTTATTCTAATACCCTAAATTTTATTCAGATCAACAAAATAAACAAGAATATTAGATTCAGCTTTTCTCCCTAAAACGATGAGATATATTAACAATTCTGTTGTGGACTGGTCACCTGACTTCGGGTAAACCAATAAGAATATTAATCTGCAGTTTACCAGAACTATAAAACAACTAGAGCTAATGTCTTTTGATGCCGATAAAACATTTTAGAGTCATCGTAATTTCAAATAGATAAAATATATTATACAAACACTAAGTATTTAGTTCAACTATTACGTTTTTTTTAAATATGTTGCTAAGTGTCTATCATTGTGTATCATACATCTGTTTTCAATAGAATAAATACATTTAAACAATTAGAAAATATATCGGAAAAATGGTGAATGGCTAAGAAAAATGACAAATAAACCTGTATAATAATCCATCCACCACCGTCAGTCTTTGTATCACACAATGTTCTTTTGGCATCTACTCCAGCCTCTGTCATGTCCGATAAAACACGATCGTTCATGTTGGCACATTTTAACTGGAATCAAATTCATTTCCAATATTTTTATTTATTATTATTAGTTGAAACGGAATGAAATTAAAATATATACGTCTATTCAGACAGCTAAATATTTCTCTTTTCTTTATAAATAATTATATTGTATTCACTACATCAACATCATCGCCTCATACCACACACCTACGAAGAATATATACATACAAATGTATGTATGTATTCATATACGTATATATGTTTATGCGTGTTTAAATATGTATAAGTATAAATATATTCGCAGAACTATTGTTAGTATGTGTTAAAGCTATTTCACAAAAATAGCCAATTTAATATATCGTTTACTTTCTAAACATTGCCGAGACAAGGAAATAATTTTTATAAATGTGCGCTCTGATACAGCAGCAGCAGAAGTAAAAAGTGGTGAAGTTATTATTTTAAAGACATTTGACTAAATCATATTTTTAAAAATATGTATTGATTATGCAATTTTCTTTTAAAGTAAATAATAACCCGCTAACATTTGTCAGAATATTATCTGAATATTAAAAATATTTAAAAACATTTTTGTTTTTCTACTTTTGACGCAACTAAGAAAGGTATTAATGTAAGGCTAATTCGAAAACATACTATGCCTAAGTAAAAACTTTAACTTTTAACTACTTGGGAGCATTGCCAAATGTTATGGCGGAAGTGGAAAATTTCAAATCGGGATATAGCAGATTTTGATCCTGTACAAATTATATTTAACTTACGTATTCGCTCCCGTTAAATCCATGAACTCTACCGACTAGAAAACTAATTTGATCTGATTTAGTAATCAGGTTTTGAATGGTGTTGTTCATCTTCTCCGTACGGGCATGTATATCAATGTCAGTATTGTTTAGTAGTGATACAGCTGATTTGAAATCCTTTAGTGTCTTTGACTGTGTCTCTGACAGGTTTTTGTAGCTTTCCCACAATTGTTGAATGCTTATATTTTGACGTTGTTCCAATATCACTGTGCTATTTTTTAACATTTCATTAGTTAAATTTAGTAAATCTGTTTTGAAATCTTGCATGGTTTTTGTTAAAATTTCACTTTTATTTAACCTTTGAGACAAAGTTTGAACATCGAGTGATACATTAACCACACTATTATTCAGTTTCTCCAGTTGTTTTTGTAAAACAATGTATAGATTTGTTACATTTTGTACCGACCTATTTTGTTTTTCAAGTGTGTTATTGTTTGCTTGTATCTGTTGAATTGTCTTTAGAAAGCTTACAGTTAAGTTGTGTTTAAAATGCGTCAACTCTTGATTTGTGCTATTTAAGGTGTTCAATCTGTTAACAATGTTGTTCATTTGATTTTCAAGTCTCTGAATTGTAGATCCTTGTGCAGATACCAAGCTATTTAATCTACTTTCCATCGCATTAGTAAGGTTAACCAGAGTTTCATCACCCTTCTCCTTTGTTAATTCTGTTTCATGATAACTAAAGTTAGAACATTTGTGGTCTGTTAAAAACTGTAAATTCATCTTCAAGTCAGCTCTGTTCAACTTATCAGAATATTTAAATGTTTTTAGAAACTCTGACATTATATCAATTGTTTTATCAAACTCTGGAGTTTTAGCCTCTAAGGTCATCAACATCAGTGGCTTAAAATTGTCTTGGTCAACAGGCTTGGTTTTATTTTCTTTCATCTCAGTGAGACCCCTTCTATTTGTGTAATACACATCACATCCAAGCACTGTACTAAAACAATCATAAGGTTTTGTAAACGACACAGTTAACTCTCCAAACATCTTTGAAAACTTTCCATCAACTTTTGATCCAGTTACTTTATAATCTCGAACGCTTGAATCTGATTCTGATACAGACGCCAACACAATCTTCCCCTCTAATTCACTGATCCTATAGACTGACATGTTGACAAGAGCTGAGATTTCATTATCTTGTCTTGTGTTCTCCACACAGCGTAACTTGCCACAAAATAAATCTTTACCCTCCATATAATATTCTCTTTGTAGTGAAATGTCAAGTCCTGGAATGTAATGAAATAAAGCACTGAAATTGGTCAAATTAAAATATTTAAGAAATGATTTTCTTTTAATACATTTACTGCATAACATCTATTGCAATTCCTTCATAGTAAAATGTCCGACAGAAGTATATTTAATAATTGCAAGAAAAATTAACTTCACAAAAATGGTATCGTATACAATTAGTTGTAGCATTTTAATCCGTGGTAAATTATTATGGAATAATAAAATAAAACACTGAAATCGGAGAAATAAAATTATTTATGAAATGAATTTCTTTTACACTTCACGCATAACAACTTCCGAATAGTTACATCTATTAAATTCTTGCGGAAAAAGTTATTTTGAAAGAAATCTATGTATTAATTGCAACAAAAATTAAAGTTACAAACGTGAAAATGGTAATTTATACATTAAATTTTTATTATTGTAATCTTGGTAAATTATTAATAAATATGTATTAGTTGATTTAAAGTACTTGGACAAAGTCAGTAACTGAAAACACGTATGCGTATTTATACACGTGTGTTTAAACACACTACTTATCAAATTACATAGAACA
Organism: Physella acuta; assembly: GCF_028476545.2. NCBI lineage: Eukaryota > Metazoa > Mollusca > Gastropoda > Physidae > Physella > Physella acuta. Next base: position 1,191,004 of record NW_026732575.1, read on the forward strand.
AAACTTAATACATAACTACGTATAAACGTTCGCTAGTAGTATACCAAAAAAATCAATTTAAAAAAAAAATTGTGTATTATAATTTTTAAATTAATATCTCAAACGTGAAACAAACGACAGGCATCAAAAGTTAAAATATATCCCTTTTTTCTGTTTAATAGAAATTGAATTAAAATTGAAATACTTTGTAATAAGCTAGTACAGAATTGACCTCGGCAATGGTAACGGCGTAATATGAAAAAAACGGGTAAGATTGCTGCTCCAATAGTTCCGATTTCGGTGACTGGTCAAATCATGAACATTAGCTAGAAACCGCAACGTATCGTAGGGAAAATAAACATCTACGAAACCCATCAACTGCTACCTTACACATTTCTATTGGATGGGCAAATTCTAGGGAATCGTATCCAGAAAGAGAAGCTTGATGATTTTCGGGTAAGCAAATAAAATGACCCAGCACATAAAACAGACAATAATGAAGTGTGTTGCGGGCAATGATGTCGCAAAGTACATTAAAAGTACAAATAAATGAATAAACCATATGACCCAGAAAATATAATAATGACGTGTGTTTGAGGCAATGACGTCGAAAAGTATATTTAATAACAATCGGAAGAAATTGATTGACGAAAAAGATAACAAAACATCTTTTTTGTAAGAACAGTTAGGTTTGTTACTCATATATTAAAAAAAACTACTTGCTTAAAGCAACTAATTTTATTTTTTTTAAATCAGAATATTTAGACCGATTATACATTTTAGTTTTTGGACGAGATTGAATTCAGGTGACAAAAAATTTTGAGATCTGTTCCATGAGGTTGTAACCTAACTCAAGCTATGGAACAGTAATGAAGACTTAGTTAATCATTTTGTCCATGCTTTAAAAACTAAAACAATCGTTACCTAAAAATATACAAATTATCAAATGCATCATTCGCCATCTAATTTGTGATGCAGGTATATACAAATGTACTCACCGCATGTGAACATTATATTTACAACCAACAGAGCCGTCACTAAAACAGCAGACATTGTAGAGTTGTGTAGTTCTGTATCACACGAACTGGAGACTTCTCTAAACCGCTGCTTCTGTTTACTTGTGAGTATATCGCCGTCTATTTATAGCACAAATTTGTTTCAGATGTCAAAGATGTGTTGAACTTTATTTAAGGTTAAACACGTTTTTTTTTTCAAATCAATTGATATTTGTAAAAATTATTTTAAAAAAGTACTTTTCATCATCATATTGAAAATCCCTGAATTGCATGAATGGAGTAAACATATTATACGTAAGTAATTAGCGTGGGTGTGGTAACTTAGCTTCCCACCAGTATGACGTTACATGCAGTGACCGGAAACAACTCAAGCATCGAGATAAGAGGTCAGCTGTCTACTTAAACGATCAGAGTGCTGGCATATTACGAAACAAAAATAAACATGTGATTATATCAGCTGCACCTTTGACCCTGCAGTAAAGTTATTTTTTTGTCATACTTTTCTCGCGGTGTGAATAATGATTTTACAAATATTCTAGAAAATGTTGAATTTTTTTAAAAAACATATTAAATATGTAATGGTATTTAAACAATTATTGCATAATTTACAGTATGAAGAAAGTCTTTTTAACGTTAAGGAAAATTCATGCAATTTTTTCACATTATCTTATCCTTACACACAAAAAATAATTAATTAGTCAAAGTGCATCGTTCAGTACTTTCATTCCTATACACATTGGTTGTAGTCGAATAATAGAAGATATACAAATTGCACGGTTTTAACATAAATTGAGAAATATAGTATGTACCATTGACAACAGAAAGAAAAACTGTTGACATTGATATTATTATCTATATACTACTAAAAGTCAAGTTTGTTTACATGTTTGAATATTTATTTGTTTGTTTGCCTGATTGACTATTGTGATATGTTCGACTCTACCGGGACAGCTGTAAAATAGTATGTAGGTAGAGAATAATTTTTTAATGCAGACAGACTGTTAATCACAAATTTATTTAAAGACGTTAATTAATTTATTGATTTATTCATTGTTAAATTAACCGTATTTTTTTAAAAATGTTAATACTTTGAATAAACTTTTGTGGGGATAGTGACGTCCCTTGATAGTGACGTCAGAGTTTTTTGTTGACTCTTTAGTACAATAAAATGGCGGCGTCTATCGAAGAAAATTGTGTTCCCATTTCAAAGTTTAACGCGTTCTAAATCTAATTTTCTGTCGGTCATAACTTTAACAATACGTCCGTTTGCTGTATTTATTACGTTCCAACACTTATATCAATTTTCAACTGTCTTTTTTCATTTAGTTTTACAATAAATTTCTCTAGATCTAAAGATCAGCTGTCGAAGGAAATTTATGAATCTAGCCTAGATCTAGATCTAGGTCACTAAACTCAATGTAAATTCTAAATCTAGACTTAATGTAAATTCTACATCTAGAATCTATTTCAGGCCTTAATACATCTAGAATCTATTTCAGGCCTTAATTATTTTATATAAATCTTTGTTTGGCTAATTTAAGATAAAATTTAATTTGAAAGTTACTACTTCTAGACTAGACGCTCGAAATCAAGTTGCATCAAAGTATAGTATAAAAATTCATTTGTGACGTCACGAGTAAATAGCTAAGTTTGTAGCGTAGTCCGCTCTCATGCGAGTGGTACAGGTTCTAGACCAATATGTCAATGATATTTTTTTTCAATTTTTTTTTTTTAGATGTTAATGATAAAAAATGATATTTTTTTTCAATTTTTTTTTTTTAGATGTTAATGATAAAGTTGCCTATCTGAACTTGGCAGGATACAGGGCAGGTGAAGTAGAGTTCATCTGTTTCTTTGTCCTAACCATATGAAAGGATAGTGTGGTCAGAGACATGCTCGGCTGGAATCGTTTTTTAAACGATAAAAACATGTTGTCTGAGACTTGGCGGGACACTGGGCAGGTGAAGTAGAGTTGAGTAGGTCACATGTGACGTCAGTATATGAAGGGATAGTCCGAAATCGGTGTTTTCGGTGTTTTTAAAAGATAAGAAACATATTTTTGAATGTGGGCTCTGTTTTTGTGACGATAAGTGACACTGCAGTAGCGTAGCGAGGAGGGGGGGGGGCGGGGGGGGGGGAGGCGGGGGGGGGGGGGGGAGGGGAGGCGGGGGGGGGGGGGAAAGGGGAGGCGGGGGGGAGGGGAGGCGGGGGGAGGTGAAGGGGGGGGCGGGGGGACGTATGTTGGGGCGCCAAAATGGTTTGGAAAAATAAATTGAAAGGTTGAGTGGGGGGGGGGGGAGGGGGTGCACATCAAAAGTTTGAGGGGGGGGGGGGGTTGAAAATCGAAATCTTGGGGGGGGGGGGGGTTAAAATCGAAAAGTTTGTCCCCGGGCGCCGGGAAGGCTCGCTATGCCTCTGAGTGACAGACGTGATGTTTTTTGATGGATGACCCCCGAAACCCACAGTTATCCAAGGGATGACGGGTATTCTAGTAAATTTATAAAGTTGTGTACGTCCCCACATGTCTAGACGGTTTAATTGAGCGTATAGTGATTAACTCACGCGTCATAGCACAATTATGTACGCGCAAGTCGTTTCTTGGCCTACTTTAAAGATGTAAGTGTGGGACGCACTAATATGTGTTTTCGATTTCCCCTTGAGCTTCTCATGTGAGAGTAAATAGTAAATATCTCAAGGACTAGGCTATGGGTGTAGAATGTAAATGTAGATATACATATCTAATTTTAATGCTCGGGCTTTTTTATTTCATTCATTTAACGCGATACCAGTAGGAAACGCTGTTTTCAGATGATTTTAATAAATGATTTTTCATAAATAACCACTGTGATAGGGCGACCAGGTCTAGCAAGTATATTAATTTTTAATTACTAAACTATTGTTTTAGTAGATTAAAAAATTTATTTCCTTCTATTTCCTTCTATTTATGGAATGTTTTAACGAAATCGTTGCATTAGAAGTTGCTAACATTTGTGATACACACTTTGATACAAATCCTAACACAAACAAACAAGTAAACAAACGGACGTTGCAAAATGAATAAAATCGTGTAATTAAACAAACATGTTTTTCTTAAAAAAACAACTTGGGTAGCTCATGGGATCTCTTACATATTATTGCGGCCTACGTTTTTTTTTAAAGAAAGCAAGTTTTTATATTTTTTGTTTTTCAGTTCATTAAAAAAATGTAGTATCAGAAGACTTTTACGTAACCAGCAATCAATACCTTAACTCTTTCAGGTACAATTGTATACTAAAATTCGTAATATGTAATTTTAAATCTATGAAGTGCAGTTATAGTTTTTTAACGTTTCAACTGGACACTCTATCGACACCGACCCTATGGTAACTATGTCCGACAGGGATACAAGAATCTCTGACATTAATTTCTCTAACATACAATAGACGCACAAAAGTAATTTATCTCTCACGCTGAAGATGAGAGAAATTAATGTGTAAACAACAAAGACAATAGCCATTTCTAAATAACACTGGCTGGAGAGCTCGTACATTATGCGTTAATGTAAGCCCCCACTCCAACCCCCCCGCCCCCCAACCCCTTTAATCTTTGTAAACACTGCGAGCGGTTTCTACTAGTCACTGACTGGAAAGCGTATTATTGTACTGTTACACAATCAAGGTAGATTAATTTAAAGTTAAATCAGCGAATGAAGCCTGTTATCCTTATATTTTCTTAACTTTTACCATGCATCATTCAATACTAAAGGTTGTAATTTTTTTAAAATTCGTTCCTACTTTTTTAAAGCCCAAACATTAAGGCCAGTGCCCTTTGTGGATACTACCCTCCCCCACCCCCAGCTCATGGTAATCAACGTGTCGCAATGACATGCATAACAATTGAAGGAATATTAAAATAATACTCATTGGAGTTAAGTATAACATAAAGGGAGGCTACAACTAAAATTATCCACTGGCGATGAGAAGTTATATACCCTGATAGAGACAACTACTGAACAGGTCTATTTCAGTCAAGAAATAAAAATCTAATTTATGACAAACACTTTGTTTTGTTTTATAATGATTTTTATTTTTTTATTATAATTTGATAATGGAGATGCAATATATATATATATATATATATATATATACATATATATATATATATATATATATATATATATATATATATATATATATATATATATATATATATATATGTTACGCTCAAAGCCCGAAGTGCGGCCAAAGCGCGGATTGGCCGGCCGATCCGCGCATCGGCCGGCTCTCTTGGCCAAAGCCCGAAGAACTTAGCACTAAGATCGTATTTCGTACATTGGCCGGCAAATGGGCGCACTGGCCGGGACGTACTGGCCAAAGTCCGAAGCGCTTAAACTTGACAGCGTATTTTGTACATTGGCCGGCCAATGCGTGCACTGGCCGGGATGTCCTGGCCAATGTTCTATCTAGACTAAGTTGTGATCATTATTCTGGGTGCGTTTTCATTGAGAGTAACGTATTGTTTAGCTCTTGTTTGTATAGCATTCTATATGCAAGGCGACATGGATCAAAAAGGCCGTCAGACCATGAGACAGACATAGCAGATGGCTGTCAAAAGAAAAAAAATGTAAATCCGTGTTAGTTTCCATATATGGGCTCTCGATAAAATAGTTACTGATGAAGATCTTGAGAATATGGAACAAGAAATGGAGGTTGCCATAAATGCAACGACATCCTCAGCTAACACATCTACTGCCGTGGATTCTATATAGTTTGTGAAAAACATTGTAGTGCAGCTCATTCTTTTGGATCCTGTGGCAACGATGTCCATGCTATTTGTGGAATACCCAATGAAGCAGACGAAGGGTACGGAGGGGCCATTACCTGCAGATTGTGTCACAACAAACAAGACATCATGGAACACAGATCAGCAGCTCATACTGGCTTGCAAACTCAAGGAGCTAAGATGCTTAAAACATCAAATACAAAATTTAAAGATGGTGGAGTGGGTGACAATGTACGCATCCGTTTTCCAGATGTTGACAGAGGTCACGGTGATCCCCGAAGCGTGATTGCAGTTGTCATGAGCGTCGAGGGCGGTTTCTACAAATTAGGAACGGAACATGGTGTTCTAAAAGAACTGTATGCTAGAAGTGAGTTTTCAATTTTTCACGAAAAACTGCTCTTATTGTAGTCAGTTGACACTAAGGAAAAACACTACAAATGATCGCATCTTCACAATCATTGACTGGGGGTCAAGGCTACACTCGCTGCAATTGCACAACTAAGTGCACAACAAATTGCTGCAAGTGTAAAAAAAAACAAGCTGCTGTGTAATTCTAAATGCCATAAAAGTTCAACTTGTTGTAAAAAATGATGATATTGTTAGATTGAGACTATAGTACAATAAAAAATTTGAATGTTTCTGTCATTTACTTTAATTAATAATCAATAAAGACTTAATTTCATGATCCTTACGGCATAAAAAAAAACCAAAATCTGCTTATGATCTTCTAATTCGACTATGGCCGGTCGTCCCTAGCCAGATGATCTTCTAATTAAGACTTTGGCCGGTCCACCATGGCCAGTCCGGCCGGCCAAAGGCCGAAATCAAGAGCTATTTCAGAGTTTTGCCGGTCCACCATGGCCAGTCTGCTGATTGGCCGGCCAAAGGCCGAAATCAAGCAAAGTTTCGGACTTTGACCAACCTATGGGAGGCGATATTGGCCAATGCGCGGATTGGCCGGCCAGTCCTAGCATTGGCCGACTTCGGGCTTTGACCGTAACATATATATAAATTATATATATTGTATTTGATGTGATCTTTTATTAATTATATATCGTGAAAATTGTTATAATAGACTCCTAATACCATGATGTCTCCTACTCTTCCGCTTTATGCTACCCCCATCAGGTAACGGTACACACATAGACCTGGAGTCCAGCGGTATCGTAACGCTGACCAGGCCTCGACCTGGGACTGCGGTCAAAGGGGCGGAACCTAAGTCAAGTGACACTAGTCCAGTAACTTTACCTTCTCCCCTCTACGGATGTACATTATATATTTGATGTTACGGCGCTTAACAAAATATAATAAAATATATTATTGTGCCACGGCACTTATTCTCTACTGATCAAGTTATTGTTATTACAAGCCACCGTGTGTAGAGAAGGACTGTGTGGCTTTGTGTGAAGGCTATTGAAAACGTACTTGTATTGAACATTGTTATATATTAATCACTATCTTAGAAGGAATTGTTATCAGATCTTGATCTACGTGCGAAGTTTTTTTTTTTTTTAAATTGGTCCGTTAGAAGTGGTCGAAATTTCACACACCATGACAGCCGAAGCACTACAAGGAAGTACGAGGAAGCGAGTTAAATAAAAGTTAATAAAAAAAACTTGTGTGGAATGTGCAGCAAATCAGAGTCTCAAAATTCCGTTTAAATGTCTGTTTAGCTCGAGGTGTGCCCAGGACAAGCAGGCCAACACCGCTCACCATGATGACGACAGAGGCAAAAAACGACAACACGAAAGCCCAAGCCAGGCTGTCGCGTGTGTAGATAGAGTAGAGTATAGCGCCCAACACACCTACGACACCTGTGATTAGATTCACGGGATTATTATTATGCTAAACACAAGAAATTAAGATTAAACAATAGAAATCAATATTGCTGTAAGCTTTAACAAAACGTTTGATTAGGATTAAATCAAGCACAATTCAAACTTTTAGGCGAGTTAATTTAGAAATCTAAATAAGTTGTACATCTCAAAGATTCTCATGGCTCTTTTGTTCGCACTGTTTGTCTTGTTAAGGTATGTAATTGCGTCAGGATTAGTGCAGGCCAGTGGCGTAGCGAGGTCGTGTGTCACCCGGTGCGGCACTTAATGGTGTCATCCCCCAGAGGCGTAGCGACCCTTCCCGGGGACAAATTTTCGATTTGCACCCCCCTCAAACTTTCGATTTGCACCCCCCCTCAAGTTTTCGATTTGCACCCCCCCCCCCCCCTCAAACTTTCAATTTGCACCCCCCCCCCCTGGTGCAGACATGTTCTTGGGGCAACTGAGGCCTAACATTGAATCACGAATGTATGATGCATGATTACTGACATTCAAGTCTAACGGGAATGTACAATCTTATACATAACGGGCGACAAGAACAGTTGTAAAGCTGTTCATAAGTTCATGTCTTAATATGTTTATGTGTTTATATGTTCATGTGTTCATACGTTCATTTGTTCATGGGTTCATATGTTCACGTTACCTCTTCATGTCAAAATACATAACAAGCTAATAAATCAGACGAGGCACAAATGACACACGTTATGAGCAAAGATGTGTTCACTTATCTCCCACAGTAGCCGCCACTGCTGCAAGCCTGAGAGCCAAGTTCTGGTAGATGAGAAATCTGTTCCTGCGGACGTAGACTCAATAGGAAAAAAATACTGCCGCCACAGATATGCCGTCAGCAAATAGAGCAACAACTTCCAGAAACTGGGTCGTTAGTGAGTTCCCTGGGTGTGTTGGGAGGTTAAAGTTTACATCACGTGACATGTACACATAGACTTCGTAGTGCTATTGATAAAATATACACTCAGGTTGTTTATAACAATGCACACGTTAAGCTCGTGTGTTGGTTAGAGCAAAAAGCAACTTACCAAGCAGGTTCTTTGAACACCACACGTAGTCCTTGCACGTCCACAGCCCCGTGTAGATGTAGGTGTAGAAGGCATACAAGGCTGACCACGCCGGACTGCTGAGCGCCACGATAAACCCACACACAGCCCCACGTAGATGTAGGTGTAGAAGGCATACAAGGCTGACCAAACCGTCCTTGCACGTCCCTTTCTAGCATGCCATATAACTCGAATGTCTTCTGTGTTATTAGATGCTGGATGTCATTACAAGCTTTTTCAAAATTTATATAATATTATATTTAAAGGCGTTCCTATCTACTGACGATTCTCATTTGTTTAGGAAAACACATTTGCACGGTGTACGATCTATTCTCTCTGAAACCAGTTTTTTTTCCACAATCTTTTCCCCGTAAAGCCAACTTCTTGCTCATGCAACAACTATTCCATGTCTCTGCAGCAAGACTTTACACTTATTCCCTGACACACTGACAGAAAGTAAATGCATGTCTAGTTTTTATATTTAGTCACGTCAACTTTCCACGATTTTTCTACAGTTAACTCTGAATGCTTGTACATCGTTCGCGTGTGACGTGAATTGTCTATGACGAAAATGTGTAGGCATGGAAAAGTCTGTGAACGAGGCAGTGTGTGAAGCAATGTGGTGTGTCGTCAACCTCGTCTACCTACTCGTCGGTTTTTCTTCCTGTCATGTGTTCTTGTGATTTATGATAATTATACACCTGTAAAACAGATTCTCGTTGTGGATTGTATTTATTTATAATTGCTACACTTGGCCCAAACGAGCCAAAAATACATAAAAAGCCGAGTGTAACATCGTTGATATTTTTTTTTTCAGGAGAGAATATGACCAATCTCATGGAAAAACGATCGTGACGTCAAGTCTTACGTTATTTTATTTGATGTATTTTGTCGACAATGTAAACAAGAAGTTTGTGTCTGTCTACCTTTTCTGTTTATTGTCTGTCTATAGATGCTTGTTTGTTGGGATAAAGCTAGCGCCACTAGAAGCTCCCAGTTATTGATTGTTGTGAACACACGGACACGCCTTTCGAGTGATCCGATGCGTAGCGCAACATATAAGACAAACAACCACAAACGGGTTACAAAACAAGACTGAATGAAACAAAGACTCGTTGAAAACTAAAAGAATTAATAGTATATACACTATCTACACCTAACACAGTCTAGTCTAAACACAAAATACACAAGCTAGTTAACTAAGATACAGTTGCTAAAAACTAGTATAAACCTAACCTATACTAACCTTGGACATCTGGACGACATTGAGGCAATCAATTCTTAGATGGGTTGGTTTTTATTTTCTTGATAACCTGCGTATAGGAGTCATAGTTTTACGGCATTTGTTAAAGTAGCTATAACAGCTGTCCACTAATCCTACAGTGAACCTAGTTGTAACGGCAGGCCATTACAGCTTTTTGTAAACTAGTCATATATTACGGCATTTGTTAGAATAGCTATAACAGCCGTCCATATTGTAACTTGTTAGAAAAGCTATAACGGCCGTCTATTTCGTAACTTGTTAGAATAACTATAACGGCCGTCCATTTCGTCATTTTTTGGAGTAGCTATAATGGCTGTTCACTAATATTACACTGTACTTAGTTGCAAAGACCGTCCATTACGGAACGTTTTAAACTAGAAATTTTGGCCGTCTACTACGTCACTGTTAAAACTAGCAATGACGGCCGTCTGCTAAGTCACCAGTGAACCTGGCTATAATGGCCGTCCACTACGACACATAATAATCTACCTAAAATGGCCGTCCACTTCGTCACTTGCAAATTACACTTAATAAATATTCTGTGTAACAAGGGATATAGGATATAATTCTGTTTAAAACGTTCTACAATTAATCTACACATTTAATTAAACTTCAGAGTACTTAATTTAAATTCTACAGAGAGAAAATTTCGAACTAGAGCAAGTATCACAAAGGTTGAAGCGGTAGATAAATGATACGTGTCGCACTACCATTGATATCTTTTTATGTAAGCTTGACAAATATAGGCGGATCCAAATGATTAGTAAGTGGGTCGATTAGCTAAGAACCGTCCCAAGGGGCTCGCCCGTTAAGACCCATACAAACATAGTATGCACTTTAAATAAAAGCTTGTAAAAATACACAACTATTAAAACAAAAATCGTATTGTTCGTACTTTGTTCAAAACTGAGACAGAAATTAAAATTAGGAAATGAATTCCAGCAGTTTCCAAATGTATTCAGAATTTTATTATAAATATAAAGAAGTACATTTTCTATTGACTAATCTCAATTTTCCCTATAATAAGTAATTTCAAGGTGTTTCAAAAAATAATTAAGTTTTTTTGCAATTAAAACATTAAAATCCAAACACTTGAGAAATCGATGTGTTAATTCAGTCGGCCAAATTGGGGTTTTGGTTTACAGAATAAAATGTTTTTAAAAATATTGTTGCATGATTTTTATCATCCTCATCACCTTTTACCGTCGATACCCAGGGTAAATGGGGCCGCTAGAGAAAGCAAGTCTTCCACAACTTTATCTGCTCTTGTCAGTAGGTTTCTGTTGTCTGTATCTAAGTCTCCCTCAACCTTCACAGTCAACTTTCAGGTTGACAATTGAGCGCCATTGTTGTAATTTAGTCTAGTCTCATCCTTAATACATGGCACATTTAGCGCCATCTTTCTTCGGTTAATTCTGATACAATTTTAAATTTCTCAGTCTCCTAGAAACCTATTATTACAGATAGTCAACGGCCAGTGGATGCCATTTTTCGTTCATAAAAAGCATCCAACTTTGATATCCAAGTAAAAGTTTAAACTATACGATTACTATTACATGCTACATAAGTTAATAATAACAATGGTAGAGTGAACATGCAACTAATTATGAATATACACACAATGAAATGCACTTTATTTTGGTAAATATGTAATATATTCTAGTTGGTTCATACAAATATAAGCATATTTTAACACGCTTAATCAGACTTTGGTTTTGATAATTTATTCATACGTTTTTCTTGCACTTTAGTACATGAAAACTTGTTTCTAAGTCGTTTTTATGAAGTTTTTAGGGTCAGGTTTTAATGAATGATTTACTGAACGAATTATTGATTGAAAAAACTTTTATATGTAGTCAGATAAGTTTAATATAATATATTTTACGTCATAAACAAAGTTATATAGTATTTCTCCTATGCATTACAAGTTATGTGATATTCAATATTCTTGGAGAATCAACCTAGAGGTTTTTAATAAACACATGCTTTTTCTGCTTTACAGAAAACTTTCTTTTACTTTTATAGATTTTGCTCCAATCATTTATATTATAGCCATGGCGAAAAGGAAATATTAAAAAAAACATACGTATGTTCGTTTACAGAATATTTTAAGACAAATTCGAGAGGTTTACATTGTGATACGCTAAAAATAAAGCGGGAGTGATCTTCCCTAAACTTTCTCGAATATACTTATGTAACACTACGGGGGACGGCAAATCGGCATATAGATATAATTTGAATCAATTTTAAATTTCTTTTTTTCCCTTTTTATCAGCATGTTGTTATTATGTTTGTAATTTTTTGTGAATTAAAAAAACAACAACTGGGGAAATTAAAAGTTCAAATTCTAGACGCAGTCATATCCCCTTTAATATCACACCTACTTGAAAACAGTTTAGTATAGGCCTAAATGTTAAAGGATTTTTCTTTAATCCAAATGTTTTCTCCGTTTAATCGTGCGTGTAGTAAAAAAAAAATTAAAAATAAAAGTTCAATTTCCTTACGTGGAATCTTGAAGATATCATTTAATAATAATTAAAACTTACTTGGTCTCTTTTGTTTAGGATAGATATGTTAGTTCCTAGAAATTTATTTACTAAAATGTCGATACCATTAGCTTTTAAGTGTCTGAATAGTTCAGCTCTAATGCTTTTATTATCAAATTCCTTATTGATTTTATGTGTGCTTCATATTGTACTTTCTCTTTTCTTCTAGCTTTTTCATACTTTTATTTTAAATCTCAGCAAAGTTTTGGGCTTAATTTTTTATATTCTCATGTGTAAGGTTAATAAATCCATTTTTAAATCCATCATAGTTTTAGATAGAAAAACACTGGATATCCAGCGGTACATTTTCTACTCGAGCGCTCAACTTCTAGAACATGTAAACTCGAAAGATCTAGACCAGGAATCTATCGCCTTGAGTGGTTTACATTTAGGCTGTGCCACAAATATTTCTCCAGTAGCCTCCCCTTGTCTGTACGTTTGACGCCGAATAGAACCTTCGTATCACATTTTACCCAGTCACGCTACCCCTACCGTGACAGCCTGCAAATGTCTTTGATGGCAGCAATACTCTGGGAACACACACATACACCCGTTTTTGATGGCAGCAATACTCTGGGAACACACACATACACACGCCTTCAGAATGCAAGCCAATCTCTCATTTCTAACACACGAGCATTACCGTTTTAAGCTCATTATACACCATCTAACTTGTTAAATGGAACTCGGAAAAGTAATAAAGCACGATGCTAAAATCAACTTTTAGCTAGGACCAGAGAAAAAAAAATAAAGCTAATAGTCGAGCTAATACCAAAAATAATATTAAGGTAAAATCTTGTCAGCAGTGGTCTGGTGTCGGAAGGTCTGACCTGTATTGAAAACATTCACGTTAGAGGAACTGACAAGCTTACAGGATTTACAGACCACATCAGAAGTTGTATCTTACATGACAAAATACTGATAGAAATGGAAACATTTAGTTAATAAAGTTATTGATTAATCCTAGGATCACAAATTAAAATCAGTACAATTATATAGAGTTAACATGTTTCTGTAATCTCGACATGAGTAGGAAAAACGTGGTCAATGTGTACGTTCCATAACGTGAGTAAAGTACCATCGTAGCTGTGTGGACTCATTTACGTGAGTAAAGTACCATCGTAGCTGTGTGGACTCATTTACGTGAGTAAAGTACAATCGTAGCTGTGTGGACTCATTTACGTGAGTAAAGTACCATCGTAGCTGTGTGGACTCATTTACGTGAGTAAAGTACCATCGTAGCTGTGTCGAACAATTTACGTGAGTAAAGTACCATCGTAGCTGTGTGGACTCATTTACGTGAGTAAAGTACCATCTTAGCTGTGTGGACTCATTTACGTGAGTAAAGTACAATCGTAGCTGTGTGGACTCATTTACGTGAGTAAAGTACCATCGTAGCTTTGTGGACTCATTTACGTGAGTAAAGTACTATCGTAGCTGTGTGGACTCATTTACGTGAGTAAAGTACCATCGTAGCTTTGTGGACTCATTTACGTGAGTAAAGTACTATCGTAGCTGTGTGGACTCATTTACGTGAGTAAAGTACCATCGTAGCTGTGTGGACTCATTTACGCACTACAATTAGCCTTGGTCCTTATTGCCTTCATAACATTAAAAAATAACGACAGTTAATATATGTTTGATAATTCCGAAGATTTTTTTATGTGTTCAAAAAACAAACGAAAAAAAAACAAAACAAATGAAATAACACATTAACCATAAGTTGTATAAACGGATGTATTTGTAAATATATAAACCAAACAATTCCTTAAACTACACAAAGGGAGGCTTGATATAAAAATTAAGTGGACGTTGTAATAAAGATGTATATACATGCATATAATTGCTTTCCATTAATTGTGTCCATGTAAACATACTAAACAAATAAAATTATAAAATTAGTTAATTGGAAATTTCTCTAGCCTATGGTATGGAACACAAACGACACTAAATTGTTCACGAGAGATAACAATTAAAATTACCCACTTGATTTGTGAGAGTATGGTTATATACCTTGAAAACGATAATAAAAGAATATTCCAATCTCAGTAATACAAAAATATTCAGAATTAAACTTTTATGATGTACTAATATGTACTTATATGTGATAGTAGAGATTTCTTAATACACAAACATGCTCGATATGAGATACACTAGATAAAACATTAACTACTTTAACATAGGATTTACTTAAATAATCTATTTTTATTGTACTGTATGACCGCATAATGTACACATTTACAATACAAAGCTTTACAGATCCCGAATTAACAGTTACAATGTACTTTATGTGATGTTGGATGGAATATTTATATATATATATATATATATATATATATATATATATATATATATATCTTTCGAAAATCTACGCGAAAAAAATATTATTGGAAAAAGTGCACAAACATTACAACACGTGATTAGGCTTAAACTACACACGATCCGAGTGAATGTCTAATTAAACATATAGAGGTAGATGACAACTACACTACTAGTCTAGTTATGAATATGCAAGAAATAAATGACACCATCATAGTCGGTTTTTTCCTGTTTTAATGGCTAACACACACACAGTTAATCTATGAGGAATTTCAATTCTAGATTAGTGTATGTATACATAACTTTATTACATCATAATAACAAAACAAACTGTTGTAGTTTTTAAAATCATTTTTTTTAAAAATAAAATGTATGGTTTAATGTTCGTTAATTTTAAACGTCTTATGTATACTCACCATCAAGAAAATATTGCCTTAGTTAAATGTTTACATCTATTTATTTTAATATATGAAATGTTGCTTATGTTCCTGAAGATTATATAAATAATTTGATTACTGTATATCCATTATTTTACCATAGCAATGTTTTCGAGTTGTTTACATTTGACGAAGTTTCATCTCAACAAAGTCTAGAGAGTCAGACTTGCCTGTACTGCTATACCAATGAATTCCTTTATCATAAACACGACTCGCCCATTCACCGTTGACGTTAACAGTGTGACAATCCTTATACCACCAACCACCTCTCCTGTCTACAGCACAGTTGCCACCTGACATATCGTTATCAGAGTCAATGGTTGTAAACATATAGCCGTTGTGATAAAAAAACATTTCTTTAACATTCCCACCACTGAATGACGTGTAGTTCATCTTATACCTTGCTGTTTCATTTTCTACCTTAAAACCTCTGTACACAGCGTAGTAGTCTTTATCTTTATACTTCATGTCAAATCTGAGTTCATTATAACCCTGTGGTAGACAAAAAATTAGAAACATTTAGATATTGCATTGTGTTTGAAATAGTGTAAGTATAGATCGCTCTATACTTTATGATAATTATACATATTGATTAAAAAATGTAACGAAAATATATAAACAGTATGCACAATTTTCCAAAATGCATTATTACAATAATAAACACACTGCTTGAAAACTTTCTTTGTAAAAAGTAAATATTGAATAGACTTATTTTGATGGTTCCTGTATCTACCCCATCATTAAAACAAAAGACGTCTGTTGAGAAAGAAAATATTACATTATCTATTGCCTGCTTACATTGCAACTTAAAAATATATTCCCTTACAAGAAATACTATTTATATTTAATTTACTTTTCTAGAACTCCCTCCTTTTCATTAATCACCTTATGTTGCCTTCCGTTGTAACACGCTCGCAGTTAGTAAACCCATCTCCATTACAATATATATTACTTATGTACTTTTCCTTCTTTTGATAAGCTCAATAGCCCTAATTCTAAATCTTACAACGTATCTTATTTGTATCTCTATATGCATGTTGTGTAATGGGGTTAATATAATAAAGGTGAGGACAGGCGGGAGGGTGTGGAATAAAACTGTTGATAAAACCGGTAGAGGAAGAAATGACCGGCGGAAAATATCCTGCTGACTGCATTACACTATTCTTTAAGGTTCGTTACATAACCACGATCTTTATTGTATAAGCTGTGTTACCCTTCCTAGAATATCTAACTAATCTGTAAATCGGTTTTCAAATAAACACCTCTGAAATCAACGGATCAAGACACTTAGCTTTTTCCCCGATAAAAATAAAAACATGCTATGTTAATTTATTCATCTATTAGCATACTGCATGTGAAGTAAATGCACCTTCGTCATATTAAGTGATGATGTATAGTATTTGTTTCGTTAGTTAGCTATTGTTTTGTAAAATTTAAAAACTCAACGAAATACATTAGGATGCATTCGCCATTAAAATAGCACGTTACTTAATCTAGGTCCATTTAAATGTATTTTAAATATTCAATGCCATGACTGATGATTTTAATGTGCATTTCAGTGACTTGTGTACAACAGACGCACAGTCCAATCGATTTGAAGATTAAATAAAATTATCAACATGAATTTTTATTAACTGTAAACAATCGTATGCTTTATTAATAGCAGAAATTTCAAGACTTTGCATTCACTACGTATCTCCACATTTGCAGCTTATATTATCCATCCATCTATTTATCCCCTTTTTCAACAGCCCATTAACAGTTTTAGCCAAATTCAATACATTCTTCCGCTCATATTTGTCATATGTCTTCATCGTCCAATTCTTGAATTTTATTTATTTATTTTATCTCCACCTCATCAATGCACCTAGGTCAAGTTGTAGCATACATTATTGTAGCAATGCAGAGCGTGTCTAAAAGAGCATCGTATTTTTTTTCTCGATCAGTATACAACCTCTACGGCGGCTTAATACTAAAAACGTTTACAACATCGAATGTATAAGGTTTACGGTTGGGTAATTTATATTTAACTCGAGCTTCCGAGTTTCTTGATCACAACACCTTAGATACGCATCACCGCCTCTGGTGTCTCACCAATCCCTCCCCTTTCTGATGTTTTTGGCCCCATGACCCCACCCCTACAACCCTCGTGCCCCCATTTCTTTTCGTACTATTTATTCTGTATGAATATGGTTTCTATTGCTCCTTTTTCAATCGGTTTTATTTACATAACATTCAAACAAACATTGTAATGATTTTTAACCCTAATTTAATAGTAATGTATATCTACTGTCCATTGGTCCACAGCTTACATGACCCCATGACCCCATCCGTCTATCTCCTCACCCCACCCCCTAGACCCCACCTCTTTTCACATGAAGTCGAATATCCTGAAAGTCATCCTTAAAATGGTTTTGTTTACCTTTATTAAGATGTACGAAACTATACAAATTCTTTCATGAGAACACTGCTAACCAATTTTTGACCTTTAAAACTCCACCGTATCCCCACACAACATTATAGCTTCACACCTACCCACCCCACACACCATTATAGCTTCACACCTACCCACCCCACACATCATTATAGCTTCATACCTACCCACCCCACACATCATTATAGCTTCACACCTACCCACCCCACACATCATTATAGCTTCACACCTACCCACCCCACACATCATTATAGCTTCACACCTACCCACCCCACACACCATTATAGCTTCACACCTACCCACCCTACACATCATTATAGCTTCACACCTACCCACCCCACACATTATTATAGCTTCACACCTACCCACCCCACACATCATTATAGCTTCACACCTACCCACCCCACACATCATTATAGCTTCACACCTACCCACCCCACACATCATTATAGCTTCACACCTACCCACCCCACACATCATTATAGCTTCACACCTACCCACCCCACATTAAAATTATAGCTTCACACCTACCTACCCCACAAATCATTATAGCTTCACACCTACCCACCCCTCACATCATTATAGCTTCACACCTACCCACCCCACACATCATTATAGCTTCACACCTACCCACCCCTCACATCATTATAGCTTCACACCTACCCACCCCACACACCATTATAGCTTCACACCTACCCACCCCACACATCATTATAGCTTCACACCTACCCACCCCACACATCATTATAGCTTCACACCTACCCACCCCACACATCATTATAGCTTCACACCTACCCACCCCACACATCATTATAGCTTCACACCTACCCACCCCACACATCATTATAGCTTCACACCTACCCACCCCACACATCATTATAGCTTCACACCTACCCACCCCACACATCATTATAGCTTCACACCTACCCACCCCACACATCATTATAGCTTCACACCTACCCACCCCACACATCATTATAGCTTCACACCTACCCACCCCACACATCATTATAGCTTCACACCTACCCACCCCACACATCATTATAGCTTCACACCTACCCACCCCACACACCATTATAGCTTCACACCTACCCACCCCACACACCATTATAGATTCACACCTACCTACTTCACACATCATTATAGCTTCACGCCTACCCAAAACATGTCGGTACTAAGCAGTCAAATAATCTTAGCTACAACTATGCACATCGCCACAGAAGCACCACACGTTATCCCCTCCCACTCAATCACTAACACAACACCTGTTGGGTAACCCCCCCCCCCCTTAACGACCTCACCATGTCCCCACCCACCAAAACATCAGCTTTGATTTGTTTGTGTTTTTTTCGTTACATCTAGTATTGTACAGCCATCCGTGACGATTGTTTACAGACTACATGGCAAAATCAAGCAGTGCTTGTTAATACTTCCCCTTATTTTTAACATAGTTTAAAACCTAAATTATCTGCCCCTAATAGCAGTAAATAATTCGATCATGAATATTTTTTAAGTAGCCATTGTTTACTTACCGAATCTGTCAAGTGAGAAATGACGTCATTTCCGATCCAAAAGTCTCCAGAATTTGAGCCAAATCCGTTTTTATAATCGTTCCAAGTTCTTGTAAAGTTGACATCACCTTTGATACGTCTCTGTAAGAAAAATGGCACCGCTACAATAAAGTCATAGCAAGTTGATATAATTGATTCCAAAGATTAATTATGCTTCAAATTACGCACGAGATAAAATTCTAATCGTTTTAAATAATCAAAACGCTTCTCTACGAAATAATATCATTGATAAAACTACGGTTACGTGAGTTGATTTGATTTATTCTAAGGCTTAATTATCTTTGAAATATATTAGGATTATAGTTATATCATACAACAAACAATTTACATAAAATCAAAGCCGTCGTTACTTTATAAGACCTAATATTCTTCACATTAACTCTCTAAAATATTTCCAATACTTTGTGTATAAAACAGTTACAACTATCACGAGATAAAACACTTACTTTAACGTTTACTTCTGTTCAAACTCGAAACCAAATAAATTCCCTAATTTTATACATACAACAGAAAGGATATTTTACAAATACATAGTCTTAAAAAAAATGCACTAAATACTTCGGGTAAACCAATAAGAATATTAATCTGCATTTTACCAGAACTATAAAACAACAAGAGCTAATGTCTTTTGATGTCCATAAAACATTTTAGAGTCATCGTAATTTCAAATAGATAAAATATATTATACAAACACTGCGTATGTAGTTCAATTATTACGTTTTTTTTAAATGTGTAGCTAAGTGTCTATCATTGTGTATCATACATCTGTTTTCAATAGAATAAATACATTTAAACAATTAGAAAATATATCGGAAAAATGGTGAATAGCTAAGAAAAAAAACAAATAAACCTGTATAATAATCCATCCTCCACCGTCAGTCTTGTTATCACACAATGTTCTTTTGATATCTACTCCAACCTTTGTCATGTCCGTTAATACACGATCGTTCATGTTGGCACATTTTAACTGGAATCAAATTAATTTTTAATATTTTTATTTATTATTATTAGTTGAAACGGAATGAAATTGAAATATATACGTCTATTCAGACAGCTAAACATTTCTCTTTTCTTTATAAATAATTATATTGTATTAACTACATAAACATTATCGCCACGTACCACACAACTACGAAGAATATATACATACACATGTATGTATGTATTCATATACTTATATCTGTTTGTGCGTGTTTGTATAAGTATAAGTATAAGTATATTCGCAGAACTGTTGTTAGTATGTTTTAAAGCTATTTCACAAAGATAGCCAATTTAATATATCGTTTACTTTCTAAACATTGTCGAGACAAGGAACTAATTTATGTAAATGTGCGCTCCTGATACAGCAGCAGCAGAAGTAAAAAGTGGTGAAGTTATTATTTTAAAGACATTCGAATAAAGCATAATTTTATAAATATGTAATGATTATGCAATTTTCTTTTAAATAAATAATAACCCGCTTACTTTTGTCAGAATATTATCTGAATATTAAAAATATTTAAAAACATTTTTGTTTTTCTACTATTGACTCAACTAAGAAAGTTATTAATGTAAGGCTAATTCGAAAACATACTATGCCTAAGTAAAAACTTTAACTTTTAACTACTTGGGAGCATCGCCAAATGTTATGGCGGAACTGGAAAATTTCAAATCGGGACATAGCAGATTTTGTTCCTATACAAATTATATTTAACTTACGTATTCGCTTTCGATGAGCATACGGCCATTAAATCCATGAACTCTACTGACTAGAAAAATAATTTGATCTGATTTAGTAATCAGGTTTTGAATGGTGTTGTTCATCTTCTCCGTACGGGTGTGTATATCAATGTCCGTATTGTTTAGTAGTGATACAGCTGTTTTTAAATCCTTCAGTGTCTTTGACTGAGTCTCTGACAGGTTTTTGTAGCTTTCCGACAATTGTTGAATGCTTATATTTTGACGTTCCAATACCGCTGTGCTATTTTTTAACATTTCGTTTGTTAAATTTAGTAAATCTTTTTTGAAATCTTGCAATGTTTTTGTTAAAATTTCACTTTTATTTAACTTTTGAGACAAAGTTTGAACATCGAGTGATACATTAACCGCAATATTATTCAGTTTCTCCAGTTGTTTTTGTAAAACAATGTATAGATTTGTTACATTTTGTACCGCCCTATTTTGTTTTTCAAGTGTGTTATTGTTTGCTTCTATCTGTTGAATTGTCTTTAGAATGCTTTCAGTTAAGTTGTATTTAAAATGCGTGAGCTCTTTATTTGTGTTATTTAAGGTGTTCATTCTGTTAACAACGTTGTTCATTTGATTTTCAAGTCTCTGAATTGTAGATCCTTGGGCAGATAACAAGCTATTTAATCTACTTTCCATCGCATTAGTAAGGTTAACCAGAGTTTCATCACTCTTCTCCTTTGTTACTTCTGTTGTATGATAACTAAGGTTAGAACGTTTGTCATCTGTTAAAAACTGTAAATTCATTTTCAAGTCAGCACTGTTTAACTTATCAGAATCTTTAAATGTTTTTAGAAACTCGGACATTCTATCAATTGTTTTATCAAACTCTGGAGTTTTAGCCTCTACGGTCATCAACATTAGCGGCCTACGATTGTCTTGGTCAACAGGTTTGGTTTTATTTTCTTTCATCTCAATGAGGCCCCTTCTATTTGTGTAATACATATCACATCCAAACACTGTACTAAAACAATCGGAAGGTTTTGTAAATGATACGATCAATTCTCCAAACACTTTTGAAAACTTTCCATCAACTTTTGATCCATTTACTTTATAATCTCGAACTTTTGAATATGATTCTGATATAGACGCCAAAACAATCTTCCCCTCTAATTCACTGATCCTATAGACTGACATGTTGACAAGAGCTGTCATTTCATTATCTTCTTTTGTGTTCTCCACACAGTGTAACTTGGCACAAAATAAATCTTTACCCTCCATATAATATTCTTTTTCAAATGAAATGTCAAGTCCTGTAATGTAATGAAATAAAGCATTGAAATTGGTCAAATTAAAATATTTAAGAAATGATTTTCTTTTAATACATTTACTGCACAACATCTATTGCAATTCCTTCATAGTAAAATGTCCGACAGAAGTATATTTAATAATTGCAAGAAAAATTAACTTCACAAAAATGGTATCGTATAATCCGTGGTAAACTATTATGGAATAATAAAATAAAACACTGAAATCGGAGGGTTCCATGACAAATGATCTCAGGACAAATGATCTCAGACAAAATATCTCAGACAAAATATCTCACGGACAAATGATCTCAGGACAAATGATCTCAGGACAAATGATCTCAAGGACAAATGATCTCACGGACAAAAGATACCAGGACAAAATATATCAGGACAAATGATATCATGGACAAATGATCTCAGACAAAATATCTCAGACAAAATATCTCACAGCGAAATTTTAATAGTATTTACGATGATTTTAGTTGAACTTTTTTTATTGACCGTTAATATGGTTTTGTTTACTTTGTTTACGTATAATAATTGTGAATAAATTGAATTAGTGAAACCTAACAAACCATCAAAAGGTGTATTAAGCAATTGTAGTAGCATTCGATTTGAAAAAGTAAAAATTAAAACAAACTTACTGTTTTATCCTGAAAGGTATAATAAATGATAATGTATAAAACAAATAAAGTAACGGTAGCTATACAACATTAATGTTCATAACACGCGAAATATCTTTCAAAATGTGAATGGGTCTGAAGGTTCGTAACGTTAAAATATTGTTTTTATTACATCATTTAATTGATCTGATTTTTTGTTGTTGACTGTCTTATGGTTTAATATTGTTTATAGGCCTATATAATAATTGTAAGAAATGTTTGCCGTATAAATAGTCGTATTGTACTAAACATTTTAAGGTTAGTATTAGTAATATAGTATTCCAAGATTAAAGAAATAATTTCGAAAGATAGCGTAGGTGTGCTTGACAAACGTGAGACAATCCTACCAAGTCAGGTGGACGAAACAAGATCAAAGATGATGGAATAACAATAAAGACACACCTTCGTATTAAGGCGGCCGCCCGCTTTGATGGCAGAGACATGCCTTTAAGGAAAGACAACCGACCTCCATGGACAATACGACTAGCATATAAAGTCCATTGTTATGCGTCGGTCACACCTTAGTGATCAGGTGACTAATGCTTATTCAAACAACAGCGGTCATCGCGTAGCTAAGTATGTCGTAGTGTGCATCAAGCAAAGCGAATTTATGTTTGCCATAAGCAGGCAAAGAGTTTTGGAAATGTGAAATTTACATCAACACAAACATAACGTGTAAGTTTCTTTTCTGGTAGGTACATCGTTATGGGGACGGAGTGGTCTAGCGGTAGAGAGCTGGACTGCTAACCCGTAAGTCTCGTGTTCGAATCCGGGTTCAAGTCAGTAGACCGTCCCTGAGTCCACCCAACTCTGATGGGTACCTAACTCACGTTAGGGAGAGTAAAGGCGGCTGGGCATAGTGCTGACCACACTATCTCTTCATATGCCGAGGTCACAGAAACAAGTGAACTCTACTTCACTTGCCCCATAGACCGTCAGGTTTGAAAGGGAAACTTTTACATCGTTATGATCACACCACTCCAATACTATGTGATCATCTATTGTGTGAGCTCTTGCTCGACATGTCCTAATTTTACATTTCCAAAACTCTTTGCCTGCTTATGGCAAACATAAATAAAACCATAAGACAGTCAACAACAAAAAATCAGATCAATTAAAATCACCCAATACACTATTAAAATTTAGGTGTGAGATATTTTGTCTGAGATATTTTGTCTGAGATCATTTGTCCGCGGTATCATTTGTCTTGATAAATTTTGTCCTGGTATCTTTTGTCCGTGAGATCATTTGTCCTTGAGATCATTTGTCCTGAGATCATTTGTCTTGAGATCATTTGTCCGTGAGATATTTTGTCTGAGATATTTTGTCTGAGATCATTTGTCCTGAGATCATTTGTCCTGTCACCAATCGGAGAAATAAAATTATTTATGAAATGAATTTCTTTTACACTTCACGCATAACAACTTCCGAATAGTTACATCCGTTCAATTCTTGCGTAAAAAAATATTTTGAAAGAAATCTATGTATTAATTGCAACAAAAATTAAAGCTACAAACGTGAAAATGGTAATTTATACATTAAGTTTTATTATTGTAATCTTGGTAAATTATTATTAAATATCTATTAGTTTATTGAAACTACTTGGACAAAGTTAGTAACTGAAAACACGTAGGTCTATTTATCAACGTGTGTTTAAACACACTACTTCTCAAATTACATAGAACAAAACTTAATACATAACTACGTATAAACGTTGGCTAGTAGTATACAAAAAAAAATTCAATTTAAAAAAAAAATAATTGTGTATTATAATTTTTAAATGTAATATCTCAAACGTGAAACAAACGACAGGCATCAAAAGTTAAAATATATCCCTTTTTTCTGTTTAATAGAAATTGAATTAAAATTGAAATACTTTGTATTAAGCTAGTACAGAATTGACGTCGGCAATGATAACGGCGTAATTTGAAAAAAAAAACGGGTAAGATTGCAGCTCCAATAGTTCCGATTTCGGTGATTGGTCAAATGATGAACATTAGCTAGAAACCGCAACGCATCGTAGAGAAACTAAACATCTACGAAACCCATCAACTGCTACCTTACAAATTTCTATTGGCTGGACAAATTCTAGCGAATCGTATCCAGAAAGAGAAGCTTGATGATTTTCGGGTAAACAAATAAAATGACCCAGAACATAAAACAGACAATAATGAAGTGTGTTGCGGGCAATAATGTCGCAAAGTACATTAAAAGTACAAATAAATGAATAAACCATATGACCCAGAAAATATAATAATGACGTGTGTTTGAGGCAATGACGTCGAAAAGTATATTTAATAACAATCGGAAGAAATTGATTGACGAAAAAGATAACAAAACATCTTTTTTGAAAGAACAGTTAGGTTTGTTACTCATATATTAAAAAAAACTACTTGCTTAAAGCAACTAATTTTATTTTTTTTAAATCAGAATATTTAGACCGATTATACATTTAGTTTTTGGACGAGATTGAATTCAGGTGACACAAAATTTTGAGATCTGTTCCATGAGGTTGTAACCTAACTCAAGCTATGGAACAGTAATGAAGACTTAGTTAATCATTTTGTCCATGCTTTAAAAACTAAAACAATCGTTACCTAAAAATATACAAATTATCAAATGCATCATTCGCCATCTAATTTGTGATGCAGGTATATACAAATGTACTCACCGCATGTGAACATTATATTTACAACCAACAGAGCCGTCACTAAAACAGCAGACATTGTAGAGTTGTGTAGTTCTGTATCACACGAACTGGAAACTTCTCTAAACCGCTGCTTCTGTTTACTTGTGAGTATATCGCCGTCTATTTATAGCACAAATTTGTTTCAGATGTCAAAGATGTGTTGATAAGACACTTAGGCGTTTTCTTCCTTAGAAATTCCGCCATAAACAATTACACTGCTAAAACGTTTCACGTTGCGGATCTCAAATAATCTTTTATAACTACATATATAGCGCCGACCTCATATTTTTACAATGAATTATAAATCATTCATTTTAGTTTTTAGAAAAAGTTTTACTTTATGTTTACAAATATTAATTCGGCGTTTTATAATGCACAAATTAATACTTTTAACTTACTCCTTTGTTTTTTAATTAACTTTTCATATAAATTGAAGAGCTTCTTGTTTGTCTATTTTATAATAGTTTGAAGAAGCCACCTCTTAAAAATAGTGGTAGTTAATTAGTTACAACAGCAAATCAAACAAAACGTTGAATTTGATATTCACAAGTACATATCTAAATGTATCTAGTGGTTAGATATTTAACTAGCCGTCACTTGAGATCAAAGATTGACAGAATAAATTCGATCGTCTCATAGTTGATGTATCAAATATTAATATATTGGCCAGAATGACTTCTAGAAAGACATTCTGACACATTTTGTGTCTCGTCTAATGACTATATATTTAACTAACAACACCTCTAGACTTGAATAAACTATTGGTTAATACGTCTAACGTCAATTAATACAGGTTAGTAAGTCAGAAGGCTGATCCAAAAGACTCATGTGACGGCTTAGATAAACTTGATGAACAATTTAAAAAATAATGGTCGAGCAGAAAGCTCAAAATATAACTAACCAATATGAACTTTATTTAAGGTTAAACACGGTTTTTTTCAAATCAGTTGATATTTGTAAAAATTATTTTTTTAAAATACTTTTCATCATCATATTGAGAATCCCTGAATTGCATGAATGGAGTAAACAAATTATACGTAAGTAATTAGCGTGGGTGTGGTAACTTAGCTTCCCACCAGTATCAAGTTACATGCAGAGACCGGAAACAACTCAAGCATCGAGATAAGAGGTCAGCTGTCTACTTAAACGACCAGACTGTTGGCATATTACGAAACAAAAATAAACATGTGATTATATCAGCTGCACCTTTGACCCCGCAGTAAAGTTCTTTTTTCGTCATACTTTTCTCGCGGTGTGAATAATGATTTTACAAATATTATGGAAAAAGTTGCCTTTTTTTAAAAAACATATTAAATATGTAATGGTTTTTAAACAATTATTGCATAATTTACAGTATGAAGAAAGTTTTTTTAATTTTAAGGAAAATTCATGCAATTTTTTTCACATTATCTTATCCTTACACACAAAAAATAATTAATTAGGCAAAGTGCATCGTTCAGTACTTTCATTCCTATACACATTGGTTGTAGTCGAATAATAGAAGATATACAAATTGCATGGTTTGAACATAAATTGAGAAATATAGTAGGCCTATGTACCATTGACGACAGAAAAAAAACTGTTGACATTGATATTATTGTAGATTTATGAAGTTGTGTACTTCCCCACCTGTCTAGATGGTTTAATTGAGCGTATAGTGATTAACTCACGCGTCATAGCACAATTATGTACGCGCAAGTCGTTCCTTGGCCTACTTTAAAGATCTAAGTGTAGGACGCACTAATACGTGTTTACGATTTCGCCTTGAGCTTCTCATGTGAGAGGAAATAGTAAATATCTCAAGGACTAGGCTATGAGTGTAGAATGTAGAATGTAGATATACATATCCAGTGGCGTAGCGAGGTCGGGTGTCACCCGGTGCGGCACTTAATGGTGTCACCCCCCCCCCCCCCAGAGGCATAGAGACCCTTCCCAGAGACAAACTTTCAAACTTTCGATTTGCACCCCCCCCCTCGAGTTTTCGATTTGCACCCCCCCTCAAACTTTCGATTTGCACCCCCCCCCCCCCCCCTCAAGTTTTCGATTTGCACCCCCCCCCCTCAAACTTTCGATTTGCACCCCCCCCCCTCGAGTTTTTCTCTATATATTTTGCTATTTTTTGCCTTGGTGTCACCCCCCTAAATGGTGTCACCCGGTGCGGTCCGCACCCCCCGCCCCCCCCCTCGCTACGCCCCTGTACATATCTTATTTTAATGCTCGGGCTGCTTTGTTTGTTTCATTTAACACGATACCAGTAGGAAACGCTGTTTTCAGATGATTATAAAAAAAACATTATTACATACATAACCACTGTGATAAGGCGACCAGGTCTAGCAAGTATATCCACTTTTGTTAAATTAATTTTTAATTACTAAACCATTGTTTCCAGAAGAACGTTTATGGAATGTTTTAACGAAATCGTTGCATTAGAAGTTGCTAACATTTGAGATACACGATTTGCTACAAATCCTAACACAAACAAACAAGTAAACAAACGGACGTTGCAAACTAAATAAAAGCGTGTAATTAAACAAACTTGTTTTTCTTAAAAAAACTTGGGTAGCTATTGAGATCTCTTACATATTATTGCGGCCTACGTTTTTTTAAGGAAAGCAAGTTTTTATATTTTCTGTTTTTCAGTTCATTAAAAAAATGTAGTATCAGAAGACTTTTTCGAAACCAGCAATCAATAACTGAACTCTTTTAGGTACAATTGTAGACTAAAAATAGTAATATGTAATTTTAAATCTATGAAGTGCAGTTATAATTTTCTTAACGTTTCAACTGGACACTCTATCGACCCCGACCCTATGGTAACTAGTCCGATAGCGATAGAAGAATCTCTGACATTAATTTCTCTAACATACAATAGACCCACAAAAGTAATTTATCTCTCACGCTGAAGATGAGAGAAATTAATTTGTAAACAACAAAGACTATAGCCATTTCTCAATAACACTGGCTGGAGAGCTCGTACATTATGCGTTAATGTAAGCCCTCACTCCAACCCCCCGCCCCCCTTTAATCTTTGTAAACACTGCGAGCGGTTTTTACCAGTCACTGACTGGAAAGCGTATTATTGTACTGTTACACAATCGAGAGAGATTAATTTCAAGTTAAATCAGCGAATGAATCCTGGTATCCTTATATTTTCTTAACTTTTACCATGCATCATTCAATACTAAAGGTTGTAATTTGTTTTAAATTTGTTCCTACTTTTTTAAAGCCCAAACATTAAGGCCAGTGCCCTTTGTGGATACCATCCCCCCCCCCCCCACCCCCAGCTCGATCACTGACATCATATGTTCTTGGTAGTCACCGTGTCGCAATGACATGCATAAAAAATGGCGAATATTAAAATAATACTCATTGGAGTTTAGCATCACATAAAGGGAGGCTACAGCTAAAATTATCCCCTGGCGATGAGAAGTTACATACCTTGATAGAGACAACTACTGAACAGGTCTATTTCAGTCAAGAAATAAAAATCTAATTAATGACAAACACTTTGTTTTGTTTTATAATGATTTTTATTTTTTTATTATAATTTGATAATGGAGATGCAATATGTATATATATATATATATATATATATATATATATATATATATATATATATATATATATATATATATATATATATATATATATATATATATATATATATATATATATATATATATATATATATATATATATATAAATTATAGATATTGTATTTGATGTGATCTTTTATTAATTATATATCGTGAAAATTGTTATGATAGACTCTTGTTACCACGATGTCTCCTTCTCTCCCGGCTTTATGCTACCCCCATCAGGTAACGGTACACACATTGACACATAGACCTGGAGTCCAGCGGTATCGTAGCGCTGACGAGGCCTCGACCTCGGACTGCGGTCAAGTGACCAGCACGTTAGTGACACCAGTCCAGTAACTTTTCCTTCTCCCCTCTACGGATGTACATGTTATATTTGGTGTTACGGCGCTTAACAAAATATAATAAAATATATTATTGTGCCACGGCACTAATTCTCCACTGAGAAAGTTATTGTTATTACAAGCCACCGTGTGTAGATAAGGACTGTGTGGCTTTGTGTGAAGGCTATTGAAAACGTACTTGTATTAAACATTGTTATATATTAATCACTATCTTAGAATAAATTGTTATCAGATCTTGATCTACGTGAGGGTTTTTTTTTAAATTGGTCCGTTAGAAGTGGTGGAAATTTCACACACCATGACACCCGAAGCACAACGAGGAAGTACGAGGAAACGAGTTAAATAAAAGCTAATAAAAAAAACTTGTGTGGAATGTGCAGCAAATCAGTGTCTCAAAATTCCGTTTAAATGTCTGTTTAGCGCGTTGTGTGCCCAGGACAAGCAGGCCAACACCGCTCACCATGATGACGACAGATGCAAAAAACGACAACACGAAAGCCCAAGCCAGTCTGTCGCGTGTGTAGATAGAGTAGAGTATAGCGCCCAGCACACCTACGACACCTGTGATTAGATTCAAGGGATTAGGATTCAGCTAAACACAAGAAATTAAGATTAAACAATAGAAATCAGGTTAAATCAATATTGCTTGAAGATTAAACAAAACATTTGATTAGGATTAAATCAAGCACAGAATAGTATTCAAACTTTTAGGCGAGTTAATGTAGAAATCTAAATAGCTGGTTCATCTAATTGAAGGCTTCTCAAAGATTCTCATGGCTCTTTTGTTCGCAATGTTTGTCTTGTTAAGGTCTGTAATAACTTCAGGATTAGTCTAGGCATGTTCTTGGGGCAACTGAGTCTGACATTGAATCATGAATGTATGTTGCATGAGGCCTAACATTTAACCATGAATGTATGTTGTATGATTACTGACATTCAAGTCAAACGGGAATATCCAATCTTAGACATAACGGGCGACAAGAACAGTTGTAAAGCTGTTCATAAGTTCATGTTTTAATATGTTCATGTGTTCATATATTCATATGTTCATATATTCATATGTTCATGTGTTTATATGTTCATGTGTTCATATATTTATGTGTTCATATGTTCATGTTACCTCTTCATGTCAAAAGAAATAACAAGCTAATAAATCAAACGAGGCACAAATGATACACGTTATGAGCAAAGATGTGTTCAGTACCTCCCAGCCCCCCTCCCCCCCCCCCCCGCCCCCATCGAATCTCCATTAATTTTCACCGAATCATATCTTACCTCACAAACTGCCCATCCCCCCCATCAAATCTTACTTCACATATGCCCCCCCCCCTCAGCAAATAGTACCTCAAACACTGCACCCCCCCCCCATCAAATCTTACTTCATACATTTCCCTTTCCCCCCATTTCATCTTTACTCAAGCACTGCCCCTCCCCCCATCAAATCTTACCTCCTACAGTAGCCGCCACTGCTGCAAGCCTGAGAGCCAAGTTCTGGTAGATGAGAAATCTGTTCCTGCGGACGTGGACGCAATAGGAAAACACCACTGCCGCCACAGATATGCCGTCAGCAATCAGAGCAACAACTTCCAGAAACTGGGTCGTTAGTGGGTTCCCTGGGTGTGTTAGGAGGTTAAAGTTTACATCACGTGACATGTACACATGTACTTGGTAGTGCTATTGATAAAATATACACTCAGGTTGTTTATAACAATGTACATGTTTAGCTCGTGTGTTGGTTAGAGCAAAAAGCAGCTTACCAAGCACGTCCCTTTCTAGCATGCCATATAACTCGAATGTCTTCTGTGTTATTAGATGCTGGATGTCATTACAAGCTTTTTCAAAATTTATATAATATTATATTTAAAGGCGTTCCTATCTACTGACGATTCTCATTTGTTTAGCAAAACACATTTGCACGGTGTACGAACTATTCTCTCTGAAACCAGTTTTTTTTCCACGATCTTTTCCCCGTAAAGCCAACTTCTTGCTCATGCAACAACTATTCCATGTCTCTGCAGCAAGACTTTACACTTATTCCCTGACACACTGACAGAAAGTAAATGCATGTCCAGTTTTCACATTTAGTCACATTTCCACGATTTTTCTACAGTTAACTCTGAGTGCTTTTACATTGTGCGTGTGTGACGTGGATTGTCTATAACGAAAATGTGTAGGCATGGAAAAGTCTGTGAACGAGGCAGTGTGTGAAGCAATGTGGTGTGTCGTCAAACTCGTCTACCTACTCGTCAGTTTTTCTTCCTGTCATGTGTTCTAGTGATTGATGATAATTATGCACCAGTAAAACAGATTCTCGTTGTGGATTGTATTTATTTATAATTGTTACACTTGGCCCAAACGAGCCAAAAATACATAAGAAGCCGAGTGTAACATCGTTGATAATTTTTAAAATTCCAGGAGAGAAGATGACCAATCTCATGGAAAAACGATCCTGACGTCATGTCTTATGTTATTTTATTTGATATATTTTGTCGACAATGTAAACAAGAAGTTTGTGTCTGTCTACCTTTCCTGTTTATTGTCTGCCTACAGATGCTTGTTCGTTGGGATAAAGCTAGCGCCACTAGTAGCTCCCAGTCATTGATTGTTGTGAACACACGGACACGCCTTTCGGGTGATCCGATGCGTAGCGCAAAATATAAGACAAACAACCACAAACGGGTTACAAAACAAGACTGAATGAAACAAAGGCTCGTTGAAAACTAAAAGAATTTAATAGTATATACACTATCTACACCTAACACAGTTTAGTCTAAACACAAAATACACAAGCTAGTAAACTAAGATACAGTGGCTAAAAACTAGTATAAACCTAACCTATACTAACCTTGGAGATCTGGGCGACACTGAGGCAATCAATTCTTAGATGGGTTGGTCTTTATTTTCTTGATAACCTGCATATAGGAGTCGTAGTTTTACGGCATTTGTTAAAGTAGCTATAACAGCTGTCCACTAATAATACAGTGAACCTAGTTGTAACGGCAGTCCATTACGGCTTTTTGTAAACTAGTCATATATTATAGCATTTGTTAGAATAGCTATAACAGCCGTCCATTTTGTAACTTGTTAGAAAAGCTATAACGGCCGTCCATTTTGTCACTTTTTGGAGTAGCTATAACGGCTGTTCACTAATATTACACTGTACTTAGTTGCAAAGACCGTCCATTACGGAACATTTTAAACTAGAAATTTTGGCCGTCTACTACGTCACTGTTAAAACTTGCAATGACGGCCGTCTGCTACGTCACCAGTGAACCTGGCTATAATGGCCGTCCACTACGACACATAATAATCTACCTAAAATGGCCGTCCACTTCGTCACTTGCAAATTACACTTAATAAATATTCTATGTAACAAGGAATATAGGATATAATTCTGTTTAAAACGTTCTACAATTAATCTACACATTTAATTAAACTTCAGAGTACTTAATTAAAATTCTACAGAGAGAAAATTTCGAACTAGAGCAAGTATCACAAAGGTTGAAGCGTTAGATAAATGATACGTGTCGCACTACCATTGATATCTTTTTATGTAAGCTTGACAAATATAGGCGGATCCAAATGATAAGTAAGTGGGTGGATTAGCTAAGAACCGTCCCCAGGGGCTCGCCCGTTATGACCCATACAAACATAGTATGCACTTTATATAAAAGCTTGTAAAAATACACAACTATTAAAACAAAAATCGTATTGTTCGTACTTTGTTCAAAACTGAGACAGAAATTAAAATTAGGAAATGAATTCCAGCAGTTTCCAAATGTATTCAGAATTTTATTATCAATATAAAGACGTACATTTTCTATTGACTAATATCAATTTTCCCTTTAATAAGTAATTTCAAGGTGTTTCAAAAAATAATTAAGTTTTTTTGCAATTAAAACATTAAAATCCAAACACTTGAGAAATCGATGTGTTAATTCAGTCGGCCAAATTGGGGTTTCGGTTTACAGAATAAAATGTTTTTAAAAATATTGTTGCATGATTTTTATCATCCTCATCACCTTTTACCGTCGATACCCAGGGTAAATGGGGCCGCTTGAGAAAGCCACTCTTTCACAACTTTCTCTGCTCTTGTCAGAAGGTTTCTGTTGTCTGTATCTAATTCTCCCTCAACCTTCACAGTCCACTTAGTTTTCTGTTGTCTGTATCTAAGTCTCCCTCAACCTTCACAGTCCACTTTCAGGTTGACAATCGAGCGCCATTACAGTAACTTAGTCTGGTCTCATCCTTAATACATGGCACATTTAGCGTCATCTTTCTTCGGTTTATTCTGATACAATTTTAAATTTCTCAGTCTCCTAGAAACCTATTATTAAAGATAGTCAACGGCCAGTGGATGTCATTTTTCGTTCATAAAAAGCATCCAACTTTTGATATCCAAGTAAGAGTTTAAACTATACGATTACTATTACATGCTACATAAGTTAATAATAACAATGATAGAGAAAACATGCAACTAATTACGAATATACACACAATGAAATGCACCTTATTTTGGTAAATACGTAATATATTTTAGTTGGTTCATACAAATATAAGCATATTTTAACACGCTTAATCAGCCTTTGGTTTTGATAATTTCTGCATACGTTTTTCATGCTCTTTAGTATATGAAAACGTGTTTTTAAGTCGTTTTTATGAAGTTTTTAGGGTCAGGTTTTAATTACTGATTTACTGAACGTTTTATTGATTAAAAAAAACTCTTATATGTAGTCAGATAAGTTGAATATAATATATTTTACGTCATATTAACAAAGTTATATAGTATTTCTTCTATGCATTACAAGTTATATGATATTCAATATTCTTCGAGAATCAATCTTGAGGTTTTTAATAAACTTATGCTTTTTCTGGTTTACGGAAAAATGTCTTTTACTGTTATAGACTTGGCTCCAATCATTTATATCATAGCCATGGCGAAAAAAAAATGTTAAAAAAAACATACGTATGTTCGTTTACAGAATATCTTAAGACAAATTCGAGAGCTTTACATCGTGCTACGCTAAAATTAAAGCGGGATAGATCTTCCCTAAACTTTCTCAAATATACTTATGTAACACTACGAGGGACGGCAAATCGGCATATAGATATAATTTTAATCAATTGTAAATTACTTGTTTTTTTCCCCTTTTATCCGCATGTTGTTATTGTGTTTGTAATTTTTTGTGAATTAAAAAAAAACTGGGGAAATTAAAAGTTCAAATTCTAGACGCAGTCATATCCCCTTTAATATCACACCTACTTGAAAACAGTTTAGTAAAGGCCTAAATGTTAAAGGATTTTTCTTTAATCCAAATTTTTCTCCGTTTAATCGTGCGTGTAGTAAAAAAACAGTGAAAATTAAAAGTTCAATTTCCTTTCGTGGAATCTTGAAGATATCATTTGATAATAATTAAAACATACTTGGTATCTTTTGATTAGGATAGATATTTTAGTTCCTAGCAAATTTATTTACTAAAACATCGATACCATTAGCTTTTAAGTGTCTGAATAGTTCAGCTCTAATGCTTTCATTATCAAATTCCTCATTGATTTTATGTGTGCTTCATATTGTACTTGCTCTTTTCTTCCAGCTTTTTCACACTTTTGTTTTAAATCTCAGCAAATTTTTGGGCTTACTTTTGTATATTCTCATGTGTAAGGTTTAATAAATCCATTTTAAAATCCAACTTTGATTAGTTAGAAAAACACTGGATATCCAGCGGTACATTTTCTACTCGAGCGCTCAACTTCTAGAACAGGTAAACTTGAAAGATCTAGACAAGGAATATATCGCCTTGTGTTGTTTACATTTAGGCTGTGCCACAAATATTTCTCCAGTAGCCTCCCCTTGTCTGTACGTTTGACGCCGTATAGAACCTTCGTATCCCATTTTACCCAGTCACGCTCCCCCTACCGTGACAGCTTGCAAATTGCAAATGTCTTTGATGGCGGCAATACTCTGGGAACACACACATACACACGTCTTCAGAATACAAGCTAATCTCTCATTTCTAACACACGAGCATTTCTGTTTTAAGCTCATTATATACCATCTAACTTGTTAAAAGGAACTATGAAAAGTATTAAAGCACGATGCTAAAATCAACTTTTAGCTAGGACCAGAGATAAAAAAAATAAAGCTAATACTCGAGCTAATACCAAAAAATAACATTAAGGTAAAATCTTGTCAGCAGTGGTCTGGTGTCGGAAGGTCTGACCTGTATTGAAAACATTTACGTTAGAGGAACTGACAAGCTTACAGGATTTACACACCACATCATAAGTTGTATCTTGTATGACAAAATGCTGATAGAAATGGAAACATTTAGTTAATAAAGCACTTCTACTGCTAAAATATTCGGCAATACACGTGTAGTTATTGATTCATCCTAGGATCTCATATTAATATCAGTACAATTATATAGAGTTTACATGTTTCTGTAATCTCGACATGAGTATGAAAAACGTTGTCAATGTGTACGTTCCATAACGTGAGTAAAGTACGATCGTAGCTGTGTGGACTTATTTACGTGAGTAAAGTACGATCGTAGCTGTGTGGACTCATTTACACACTACAATTAGCCTTGGTCCTTATTGCCTTCATCACATTAAAAAAAAACGACAGTTATTTTATGTTTGATAATTCTGAAGATTGTATTATGTGTTCAAAAAACAAACGAAAAAAACAAAACAAATGAAATAACACATTAACCATAAGTTATACAAACGGATGTATTTGTAAATATATAAACCAAACAATTCCTCAAACTACACAAAGGAAGGCTTGATATAAAAATTAAGTGGACGTTATTATAAAGATGTATATAAATGCATATAATTGCTTTTCATTAATTGTGTCCATGTAAATGTACTAAACAAATACAATTATAAAATTAGGTAATTGGAAATTTCTCTAGCCTATGGTATGGAACACGACACTAAATTGTTCACGGGAGATAACAATTAAAATTACTCACATGATTTGTGAGAGTATGGTTATATACTTTGAAAACGATAATAAAAGAATATCCCAATCTCAATAATACAAACATATTCAGAATTAAACTTTTACTTTGTACTATTATGTACTTATATGTGACAGTAGAGATTTCTTAATAAACAAACATGCTCGATATGAGATACACTAGATAAAATATTAACTACTTAAACATAAGATTCATTTAAATAATCTATTTTTATTCTACTATATGACCGCATAATGTTCACGTTTATAATACAAAGCTTTACAGATCCCAAATTAACAGTTACTATCTACTTTATGCGAAGTTAGGTGGCATATAGATCTATATCTTTCGAAAAACTATGCAAAATATATTATTGAAAAAATTGCACAAACATTACACACGTTATTAGAGTTGAAGTTTACACGATCCGAGTGAATGTCTGATTAAAGATATAGTGGTAGATGACAACTACACTACTAGTCTAGTTATGAATATGCAAGAAATAAATGACACCATCATAGTCGGATTGTTTTCCTGTTTTAATGGCTAACACACACACAGTCAATCTATGAGGAATTTCAATTCCAGATGAGTGTATACATGGCTTTATTACATCATAATAGCAAAACAAACTCTGTTGTAGTTTTTAAAATAATTTTTTAAAATAGAATGTTTGGTTTAATGTTCGGTAATTTTAAACTTCTTATGTATAGTCACCATCAAGAAAATATTGCCTTATTTAAATGTTTACATCTATTTTAATATATGTAATGTTGCTTATGTTCCTGAAGATTATATAAATAATTTGATTACTGTATATCCATTGTTTTACCATAGCATTGTTTTCGGGTTGTTTACATTCGACGAAGTTTCATCTCAACAAAGTCTAGAGAGTCAGTAAAGTCTGTAATGCCATACCAATTAATTCCATTCATATGAACACGACTCGCCCATTCACCGTTGACGTTAACCCTGTGACAATCCCTATACCACCACCCACCGCTACCGTAGTCTACAGCACAATTTCCATCTGACCACTTATCGTTATCAGAGTCAATGGTTGTAAACTTCATGCCGTTGTGAAAACTAAACCAGTCTACAACATTCCCACCACGGAATGACGTGTAGCTCATCTTATACTTTGCTGCTTCATTTTCTACCTTAAAACCTCTGTACACGTCGTGGTAGTCTTTACCTTTATACTTCATGTCAAATCTGAGTTCATTATAACCCTGTGTTAGACAAAAAATTAGAAATATTTAGATACTGCATTGTGTTTTAAATATTTTAAGTAATGATCCCTCTATACTATATGATAATTATACATATTGATTAAAAAGTAATGAAAATCTATAAACAATATGCACAATTTTCCAAAACACATTATTACAATAATACACACACTGCTTGAAAACTTTCTTTGTAAAAAAAAAATTGAATGAACTTATTGGGATAGTTCCTGTATCTATCCCATCAATAAAACAAAAGACGTCTGTTGAGAATGGAAATATTACATTATCTATTGTCTGCTTACATTGCAGCTTAAAAATATATTCCCTTACAAGAAATACTATTTATATTCAATTTACGTATGGCTTTTCTAGAACTCCTTCCTTTTCATTAATAACCTTACATTGCCTGCCGTTGTAGCACGCTCGCAGGTAATAAACCCATCTCCCTTACAATATATATCACTTATGTACTTTTGATTCTTTTGATAAGCTCAATAGCCCTAATTCTAAAGCTTACAACGTATCTTATTTGTATCTCTATATGTATGTTGTGTAATCGGGTTAATAAAATTAAGATGAGGACAGGCGGGACGGTGTGGAATAGAACTGTTGATAAAACCGGTAGAGGAAGAAATGACCGGCAGAAAATATCCTGCTGACTGCATTACACTATTCTTTAAGGTTCGTTACATAACCACGATCTTTATTATATAAGATATGTTACCATTCCTAAAAATATCTAACTAATCTGTAAATCGCTTCTCTAATAAACACTTCTGAAATCAACGGATCAAGACCATTAGTTATTCCCGATAACAATAAAAACACTATTAACATACTGCATGTGCAGTAAATGCACCTTCGTCATATAAAGTGAAGATGTTAGTTAGCTATTGTTTTGTAAAATTTAAAAACTCAACGAAATACATTAGGATGCATTCGCCATTAAAATAGCTAGTTACTTAATCTAGGTCTATTTAAATGTATTTTAAATATTCAATGCCATGACTGATGATTTAAGTGTGCATTTCAGTGACATGTATACACCAGACCCACTGTCCAATCGATGTGAAGATTAAATAAAATTATCAACATGAATTTATTAGTAACTGTAAACAATTGTATGCTATATTAACAGCAGAAATTTCAAGACTTTGCATTTACTACGTATCTCCACATTTGCAGCTTATATTATCCATCCATCTATTTATTCCCTTTTTGTACTGCCCATTAACAGTTTTAGACAGATTCAATACATTCTTCTGCTCACATTTGTCATATATCTTCATCGTTCAATTCTTGAATTTTATTTATTTATTGTATCTCCACCTCAGCAATGCATCTAGGTCAAGTTATAGCCTACATTATGGTAGCAATGCAGAGCGTGTCTAAAAGAGCATCGTATTTTTTTTCTCGATCAGTATACAACCTCTACGGCGGCTTAATACTAAACTCAATTACAACCTAGAATGTATAAGGTTTACGGTTGGATAATTTATATTTAACTCTCAGCTTCCGAGTTTCTTGATTACAACACCTTAGATACTTATCACTGCCTCGGGTGTCTCACCAATCCCTCCCCTTTCTGATGTTTTTGCCCCCATGACCCCACCCCTACAACCCTCGTGCCCCCATGACCCCACCCCTACAACCCTCGTGCCCCCATGACCCCACCCCTACAACCCTCGTGCCCCCATGACCCCACCCCTACAACCCTCGTGCCCCCTGACCCCACCCCTACAACCCTCGTGCCCCCATGACCCCACCCATACAACCCTCGTGCCCCCATGACCCCATCCCTACAACCCTCGTGCCCCCATGACCCCACCCTTACAACCCTCGTGCCCCCATGACCTCACCCCTACAACCCTCGTGCCCCCTGACCCCACCCCTACAACCCTCGTGCCCCCATGACCCCACCCCTACAACCCTCGTGCCCCCATGACCCCATCCCTACAACCCTCGTGCCACCATGACCCCACCCATACAACCCTCGTGCCCCCATGACCCCATCCCTACAACCCTCGTGCCCCCATGACCCCACCCCTACAACCCTCGTGCCCCCATGACCCCATCCCTACAACCCTCGTGCCCCCATGACCCCATCCCTACAACCCTCGTGCCCCCATGACCCCACCCCTACAACCCTCGTGCCCCCATGACCCCACCCCTACAACCCTCGTGCCCCCATGACCCCACCCCTACAACCCTCGTGCCCCCTGACCCCACCCCTACAACCCTCGTGCTCCCATGACCCCATCCCTACAACCCTCGTGCCCCCATGACCCCACCCCTACAACCCTCGTGCCCCCATAACCTCACCCCTACAACCCTCGTGCCCCCATGACCCCACCCCTACAACCCTCGTGCCACCATGACCCCACCCCTACAACCCTCGTGCCCCTGACCCCACCCCTACAACCCTCGTGCCCCCATGACCCCACCCCTACAACCCTCGTGCCCCCATGACCCCACCCCTACAACCCTCGTGCCCCCATCTCTTTTCGTACTATTTATTCTGTATGAATATGGTTTCTATTGTTCCTTTTCTAATCGGTTTTATTTACATAACATTCAAACTAACATTGTAATGATGTTTTAACACTAATTTAATAGTAATTTATATCTGCTGTCCATTGGTCCACAGCTTACATGACCCCATGACCCCATCCGTCTATCTCCCACCCCCTTGACCCCACCTCTTTTCACACGAAGTCGAATATCCTGAAAGTCATTCTTAGAATGGTTTTGCTTACTATTATGAACATGTACTAAACTATTTAAATTCTTTCATGAGAACACTGCTATCCAATTTTTTACCTTTAAAACTCCACCGTATCCCCAAACTATAGCTTCACGCTTACCCACCCAAAACATTTCGGTACTAAGCAGTCAATTAATCTTAGCTACGACTATGCACATCAACACTGAAGCACCACACTTTATACCCTCCCACTTAATCACTAACACACCAACCTGTTCGGACCCCCCCCCCCCTCCCAACGACCTCACCATGCCCCCACCCACCTGAACATCAGCTTTGATTTGAAAAGATCAAGCAGAGCTTGTTATTACTTTCCCTTATTTTTACATAGTTTAAAACCTAAATTATCGGCCCCTAATAGCCGTAAATAATTCGACCGGGCTCTACGATTGTAAACAAATCACCAGACTGATAGGGTGGGGGTGGTAGCGACATGGTCTGTTGGGTATGCATAGAGAGGGG
This sequence comes from Physella acuta, assembly GCF_028476545.2. Lineage (NCBI taxonomy): Eukaryota > Metazoa > Mollusca > Gastropoda > Physidae > Physella > Physella acuta. The sequence goes on from NW_026732575.1 coordinate 1,231,916, forward strand.
GGGGGGGGTTAGGCGTGCGTCTACGTCTTGTCCCGAATGGTCCCCATGAAGAGAATTACATACGTAGATGTTTATTGTACACAATGGGATGAAATCCACTTAAAACTACTTTATTTTCGACTATTCTACAATATGTTATAATTTTCACCCTCGTTTATTGGTAAATTGTTCTAAACTAGCCTTTGACCACTTTTTGAACCAACGTGTTTTAAACCCAATGTATTTTATGTATTTATTTACATATCTATTTATTTATTTATTATACCATATGCTTCACTCTAACTACCTTGTAAATATCCCCCCGAACGGCATGGTATGTTACAGTATTTGTTTTAAAATTACAAAACACGATTACGTCAGGCCCAAAATTAGTTTGGACATTATAGTATCTGGTTTGTTATCTCAGCATAGTTACACATCTTATTGACATTTTGTAAATTACTCAGGAAATAGATCATTTTAAATTAATTGAAGCAGGCTACAGAAACTTTTCTGCGGGGGATCCTTTTTTTCTAGTTCCGCAATGATAATAACACATCAATATATTTTCTTCCAAGAAAAATCTAGATTAAACGAACGTATGAATGCCAATTGTAGTACAATATACTTCACTTACCGAATTAGTTATTCACTGCTAGTCAATAATACCATATTCTCTAAAATGTATTACCCTAGTACTGTAATTATTGTCCTCTCCTTTAAATTTCAACATTTTATGATTCCTATACATCTACTATTCATATCCCTAAGCTTTACATATCGCTAACCATTTTATACATTTCTCCATGTACTGTTTTCCGTTGAATAATAAAATGGGCCAGTGTCCTATTGCATTTTGTTTGTTGAGTGGGAGTGATTTACAGGGGTAGTTAATCTGAGGAAATGATAGGGGGGTAATGACTTGAGGATACTTAAAGAGGGTGGGAAGGCGAGATATGTAATATTCTATCCTTAGGTTTTCCCTGACCCATGTAGATATAATTAAAACATTATTTCTAGAGGAGATATTAAAAAATAAATAAGTGTATCTCATCTACAATTCAGAGATCATATAATAATAAAAATAATATGACATATTGCGATGAAGTGGACAAGACTTTTGTTTACCGATAGTAAGATAAAATGTTTTTTTTCTTTATTAGACTACCTTTAACAGTTGTATACGTGCAAGTTGTGTCAATTGAGATAATGTATTATAGTTTGTCAGATTATATTTTATTTTAGTAAAATATAAAAATCACTCAACCAAAAAAGCAAGTTTCATACGCAATTACCCGTGTCAAATTAGTTACTACAACGTATTTAATCGCCAATAAAAGTACTAAATTTTAAAGTAGATACTTTGTTGAAAATCTCGTAGACGAAATTATGATCGAATTGAAAATTTGATGTTGAAACGACCCCATGTTTTGGGAAACAGTTATCACATAACGTAAACAAGCTAGAGTATACATGTATCGAATAAAGTGATTTTTTTAAAGAATAAGAAATTAAGTGATGCCATGTACATTGTGTAGTACAAAATTCAGTTTCCATGCATATTTTTAAAGTAGCCATTATTTCCTTACCGAATCTGTTAAGTGAGAAATTACGTCATTTCCGATCCAAAAGTCTCCAGATGTTGAACCAAATCCGTTTTTATAATCGTTCCAAGTTCTTGTAAAGTTTACATCACCTTTGATACGTCTCTGTAAGAAAAATGGCACCGCTACAATAGAGTCATAGCAAGTTGATATAATTTATTCCAAAGATTAGTTATGCTTCAAATTACGCACGAGATAACATTTTAAACGTTTTAAATAATCAAAACGCTTCTCTACGAAAAAATAGCATTGATAAAACTACGGTTATGTGAGTTGATTTGATTTATTCTAAGGCTTAATTATCTTTGAAATATTTTAGGATTCTAGTTATATCATACAACAAACAATTTACATAAAATCAAAGCAGTCGTTACTTATAAGACCTAATATTCTTCACATTAACTCTCTAAAATATTTCCAATACTTTGTGTATTAGACAGTTACAACTATCACGAGATAAACTTTAACGTTTGCTTCTGTTCAAACTCGAAACCAAATAAATCCCCAATTGTATACATACAACAGAAAGGATATTTTACAAATACATAGACTTAAAAAAATGCACTAAACACTATTGTAGTTTATCACATAATCTGATTCTGTCTATTTTATTTTAATACCCTAAATTTTATTCAGATCAACAAAATAAACAAGACTATTTAGATTCATCTTTTCTCCCCAAAACGACGAGATATATTAACAATTCTGTTGTGGACTGGTCACCTGACTTCGGGTAAACCAATAAGAATATTAATCTGCAGTTTACCTGAACTATAAAACAACTAGAGCCAATGTATTTTGATGTAAATAAAACATTTTAGAGTCAAAAATGACAAATAAACCTGAATAACAATCCATCCTCCACCGTCAGTCCTGTTATCACACAATGTTCTGCTGACATCTACTCCAATCTTTGTCATGTCCGTAAAAACACGATCGTTCAGGTTGGCACACTTTAACTGGAATCAAATTCATTTCTAATATTTTTATTTATTATTATTAGTTGAAACGGAATAAAATTATAATATATACGTATATTCAGACAGCTAAACATTTCTCTTTTCTTTATAAATAATTATATTGTATTAACTACATCAACATTATCGCCACATACCACACAACTACGAAGAATATATACATACAAATGTATGTATGTATTCATATACGTATATATGTTTATGCGTGTTTAAATGTGTATAAGTCTAAATATATACGCAGAACTAGTGTTAGTATGTTTTAAAGCTATTTCACAAATATAGCCAATTTAATATATCGTTTACTTTCTAAACATTGTCGAGACAAGGAACTAATTTCTGTACATGTGCGCTCTAGTACAGCAGCAGCAGAAGTAAAAAGTGGTGAAGTTATTATTTCCACACAATTACGAAGATTACATACATACACATGTATGAATGTATTCATATACTTATATCTGTTTGTGCGTGTTTGTATATGTATAGGTATAAGTATAAATATATTCGCAGAAATATAGTTAGCATGTGTTAATGTTATTCACAAAGATGGCCAATTTTAAATATCGTTTACTTTCTAAACATTGTCGAGATAAGGAAATAATTTCTGTAAATGTAAGCTCCTGGTGCAGCAGCAGTAGAAGTAAAAAAGTGGCGAAGTTATTATTTTAAAGACATTCGACTAAATCATACTTTTATAAATATGTATTGATTATGCAATTTTCTTTTAAAATAAATAATAACCCGCTAACGTTTGTAAGAATATTATCTGAATATTAAAAATATTTAAAAACATTTTTGTTTTTCTACTTTTGACGCAACTTAGAAAGGTATCAATGTTAGGCTAATTCGAAAACATACTATGCCTCAGTAAAAACTTTAACTTTTAACAACTTGGGAGCATTGACAAATGTTATGGCGGAATTGGAAAATTTCAAATCGGGACATAGCAGATTTTGATCCTGTACAAATTATATTTAACTTACGTGTTCGCTTTCGTTGAGCATACGGCCAAATCCATGAAATCTACTGACTAGAAAACTAATTTGATCTGATTTAGTAATCAGGTTTTGAATAGTGTTATTCAGCTTTTCCGTATGGACATGTATATCGATGTCTGTATTGTTTAGTAGTGATACAGCTGTTTTTAAATCCTTCAGTGTCTTTGACTGTGTCTCTGACAGGTTTTTGTAGCTTTCCGACATTTGTTCAATGCTTATATTTTGACGTTCCAATATCGCTGTGCTATTTTTTAACATTTCGTTTGTTAAATTTAGTAAATCTTTTTTGAAATCTTGCATGGTTTTTGTTAAAATTTCACTTTTATTTAAACTTTGAGAGAAAGTTTGAACATCGAGTGATACATTAACCACACTATTATTCAGTTTCTCCAGTTGTTTTTGTAAAACAATGTATAGATTTGTTACATTTTGTACCGACCTATTTTGTTTTTCAAGTGTGTTATTGTTTGTTTGTATCTGTTGAATTGTCTTTAGAATGCTTTCAGTTAAGTTGTATTTAAAATGCGTGAGCTCTTGATTTGTGTTATTTAAGGTGTTCATTCTGTTATCAACGTTGTTTATTTGATTTTCAAGTCTCTGAATTGTAGATCCTTGGGCAGATAACAAGCTATTTAATCTACTTTCCATCGCATTAGTAAGGTTAACCAGAGTTTCATCACCCTTCTCCTTTGTTAATTCTGTTTTATGATAACTAAGGTTAGAATGTTTGTGGTCTGTTAAAAACTGTAAATTCATCTTCAAGTCAGCTCTGTTTAACTTATCAGAATATTTAAATGTTTTTAGAAACTCTGACATTCTATCAATTGTTTTATCAAACTCTGGAGTTTTAGCCTCTAAGGTCATCAACATCAGAGGCTTAAAATTGTCTTGGTCAACAGGTTTGGTTTTATTTTCTTTCATCTCAATGAGACCTCTTCTATTTGTGTAATATACATCACATCCAAACGCTGTACTAAAACAATCAGAAGGTTTTGTAAATGACACAGTCAACTCTCCAAGCACTTTTGAAAACTTTCCATCAACTTTTGATCCAGCTACTTTATAATCTCGGACTCTTGAATCTGATTCTGATACTGACGCCAACATAATCTTCCCATCTAATTCACTGATCCTATAGACTGACATATTGACAAGAGATGAGATTTCATTATATTCTCTTGTGTTCTCCACACAATGTAACTTGCCACAAAATAAATCTTTACCCTCCATATAGTATTCTCTTTCCAATGAAATGTCGAGTCCTGAAAATATATAAGTATTTTATAAAAACTTGTAAGCATAAAATATGGCTAAGTTTGCTTTAAATTGAGAAACAAAAAGCTGCAGTTTCCATCCCATTATCATCATGTCTGTGTGTTTGTTTGAAAAGAGTTTTTATCACCGTAAGTTATTTTTATATAAGTATAAGTTTTAAATAAACATGTATTCCACAATTAAAGCATTTATGTTGTTTTTTTTTCAATAGACAAAAGATCGATCACACACAGATGTTCTACAGTGCTTCTCAGCACTGTAAGACAGCTTTACATTTCTGTCAGCTTGAGACAAAAAATATTGCTGGCAACATAAGACTAGTCTGCCTAGATTCTATATTGTAACGTTTAAACGGTCACATCACGTACTTCATCTTTACATCTCTGGAGCATCTTATAAATTATTACAATTTCAATATATACACACATTATAAGTGTAATACTACATAATACTGACATGTTAATAATATATTAAGGATGTTCCGTTATGAAATGCACTTAAGCTAATACGTTGCGGGTATTATAATATATTGATCGATTGTACAAGGTCCATTAATTATATAATATATTTAATCAATCGTGTACTTATAGCACTTCGATGCAGTAATTTTAAGGGATTTTTTTTCGATGTTGTTGTCACAATTGTCACTTTATATTTGGATCCTTCACTCGTTTTACTGTACAAGCACAACCGTTAACCGTTTTACGTTCTGACGGTCAATGGTGCAGTGAGGTTCACCTATTTCAATTACCTCAGTCGATGAAGTGAGAGCGTTTTCAGCAATATTCTCTTCCTCGCTTTATGAATGTAAGTAAACCGTGTGTAAACTTCCAAAATAAAGTTTTAACGCTGCATTTAATGACATCTTAGATAGTCTTATAATATTGTGAGGCTGGTAATCTGCAACATGGTATGTTGATAAAATATGGTATGTTGATAAAATATGGTATGTTGATAAAATATGGTATGTTGATAAAATATGGTATGTTGATAAAATATGGTATGTTGATAATATATGGTATGTTGATAAAATATGGTATGTTGATAAAATATGGTATGTTGATAAAATATGGTATGTTGATAAAATATGGTATGTTGATAATATATGGTATGTTGATAAAATATGGTATGTTGATAAAATATGGTATGTTGATAAAATATGGTATGTTAATAAAATATGGTATGTTGATAAAATATGGTATGTTGATAAAATATGGTATGTTGATAAAATATGGTATGTTGATAAAATATGGAATGTTGATAAAATATGGTATGTTGATAAAATATGGTATGTTGATAAAAACCACTCAACGCAGTAGAGCTCTCACGAGTAAATAAATAACATTCTTTGTTGAAAGGCACATACGCTGTTATGATACTCAGATATAATTGAGCAACGTATCAAAGAAATTCATAGTCTTACACGGTATTAAAGTGTAGAGTTTCGCATATAAAAAGATAAAGATAAGAATGAGACTGGTCGACTATTGTCGCTAGCGTTGTTCCATCTTGCCATAGATTGGATCATGAGAATTGCAAAAGAGTAAAAAAGAAGGTATATACCACGCACTCACTGATAATAAGTTGATGACAAAGACTTTGTAGAATATCTCGTCTTATCTCACCCAAGCAATAATAATTACAATAGGAAAAAAAAGCAACCAAAATATCTACAACTCTAAATTCATGTTTATAGGGAGAAAAACAGAATCGTATAAAAAAAAGGAAAAAAAATCTCTCCTATATAACTGAAAGATAAAAATATCTAAAACATAAAATCTGCCACGACGAAGACAGGATAAACAATAAAATTATAGCTCGGAGAGGTGCAGACAAAAAAGCCAGAATTAAAAGGCAAGAGAAGCTTTTAGCCATATGAAAACGTCTTGAGTTAGAGAAAACTGACTGTCAAGTTAGAAATAAAATGATCAAGCCTAAACGTTTGCATAGAGCAATAACTTGGATAACGAATATAAAAATACAATGCATGCATGAACAAAATATTTGATGTATAGGCCTACTCGCATGAAGAACAGATTTAAAAGAAACTTGATTGAAACCATTATCAAAGAAGAACACTAGAGTTACACAATACAGAAACTGATTCAAAAGGAGGTGTAAATTATGTATTATTATTCCAAAGGAGTGACTACTCTTTAAACAAATCAACTATTAGGACCTAGATGGAACCCATTGTGGAAAAAAATCCGCCTAGATTTAATTGGAGACAGGATTTAGAGAAGAATATATAGAAGATGAACCAACATTAAGGAAATGTACAGGAAAAGGCTAATAATTATGTTGCAAAGCCCTAAATAGGGCGATACTCCAAAGAACTAGTACGCAAACAATTCATCCAATAACCTCTAACCTCCCAATTTTTTGTGCCGCCAGACCCCGCAATGCAGGGGGGGGTGTGATGGTACGAAAGGATCTTAGTTTGAAGGTCTTCTTGTTGCATCAGTTGTGAGGGTGGGGATTTTTAAGAAGGCGGACGAATGAATCCAACAACACGCAGTTCAAGTTCAACTATAATTGTTCTTTATTAAAATGATATATATGTTCAAGTTTCTACCTAGCTGATCTACACTGTACTATTTACTTCTACTACTGACCGTTCATATACTACTAACTACACACTCCCGTGACCACTCCTAACACTATCCAACTGTTCCGTAGCTCTGCAAATTAAAACCGTCTCAAACCGCTTCCTAACACCTTCTCTCCTCGCTATCTACCTATCCACTGCCTATCGCTCTACTGACCCACGCCTCAGTGGTCAGCTGACCGTCCCACGTGACCGGTCAGCCCTGTGCGCCCATTGGCCTCTCTAACCAACCAACTAGGCCTATAGTCTGTTTCTGCTAACCTATATCTGCTAAACATGTCTGACGTAATCTTGCGTCATCACATATCTCCCTCCCTTACTGTAGCTGACAAATTATATTTTTCAGCGTCTGCTACTAATCTAATACATCAACAACTATCTATCTTACTACTCTATTCTATCCCTAACATCAATCATATAAATCAAATAAAAAATGGGACAGCACAGTTTACAAAAACATAAAATCTTGTGTCTGTGTTCCTGAAAAAAAAATGTCATTGTTCTAGTTCTCGTGTAAGTGTCTTGACGTTGAGTGTTTCTGCTTGATAATGTATGTCTATGTTTCATGGTATGTGTGAATTCAATCATGTGCAACTCAGTTCTGGCTAGGTTGTCGTGTACTGGCCTTGAGCTAATCTTAGTGGTAATGTGTAACTGGTTGAACGGGCTCTGCGAGCAGTGTAAGTGTATGTGTAAGTGTTATGTAATTGTTGGGGTTCCTCTGTGGTGGGTGGGTTGTGGTGAGTTTTGATGTAAATTCCCGTGAGGCGGGTGTAGGCGTAACTTTCGTTGGTCAATGTGATGACGCAACAAACTCAACGCTGGTTGAGACGTCCACGTAGAGTGGTTATACGATGAACTGGAGCTGTCTGATGCGGTGGCGAACAATGACGTAACGTTCCGACGCTGGGAACTTGGACGATGGGTCGTCTACCCTTTGTATGTGCCGACGTAGGTGTACGTAGCTGGCGGTCTGTTATTCAACCCCAGTGCGGGGGCGAAGCGGTGGCGATGCGTCCGCTGTCTTGACCAGGGCAATTCTCTGTTCAGCAAGGCTGTCCGCTGTCCAGGTAATTCAACGTAATCAGGGCTTCAAGTGGCGGCATTCTTTGAAGTGTCTGCTTCATCTCGTCTCATTCTGAATAAGCGTAGTGGGTCTGAAATTGTATTACGAGACCATGAGCAATGGCTTTACGTGACTATCTTAGTGCCCGCGCAGACAAGTATTCAGACAGAGGTACCTTCCATTAAAAAAAAACCTCAATCCCGAATTTAAACGTGCTGAACATTTGTCTGGCGGCATAACAAGATTAAAAAAAATAACATTACAACATAACCAAATAAAAAATCAGTACACTCTAATCTAACAACAATCTGTAAAGCCTAATAAACTCAATAGACGTAAACACTACTAGAGCTTAGAAATAGCTTCACAAAAAAGAATAGACATGTAAGTGTATATAAATAATCGTGCCGTTTCAAATAACATTTGAACACGTAATCATATAGTGGAGCAGCTCTCACTATCTGACTTCTGACAAAGACTGGCTGGCTTGACTTAATGACTGACTTCACTTATGACTTCAGTAACTTGACTAATTTCACTTTAACTGACTTCAGTAACTTCGCTTATTTCACTTTGACTTCAGTTCTGACTTATACTTCACTGACTTCAATAACACAATTGACATCAGATTTGACTACTCTGACTTCTGACTGTACGACTTCACGTCGATTTCCTCGACGACTTAGATTAACAACAAAAAAAAAACTCCACTTGACTTCACTTTTGTCCGTTGTTCAAAATCATGTATGGGGACGGTCCGGGTCAAATTCCTGGTCATGGGGTTGATGTTCTTGGGCAGTTGCGTGTTATCTATGTGCTGTACTTTCCGTTTCACTAATTCTAACGCTAACTCTGCTTTTGTTCTTGACATTTCTTACTATCTTGACTATCTTGTTTCTTAACCTACTCTCTAAAGATGTTTCAAATTCTTCTTCTTTCTTGTCTAATGGTATGCCCCGTTTATAGCATTGAAACTCTGCCTCCATGGTTGTGTATGTGTATGTGTGTGTAGAGGAAAGTAAACAAAACTAAGGCAACAGGGCGTAACATAAGAATGTGCAAGACAGAAAAACCACTGGTACAAACTATCCAGCACGGGTATAAACCCAAACGTTTAAAAAAAATTATGGAAGGTACTTATCTTTTTGAACATGGTGACTGTTCCCTTGTATTGGTAATCCACTCGTTCCGGTTGAAGAAACCCGCTGTTGTGTTGAGTTGAAGAAAGCTGTACACCAGATGTACTCCGTCATGAGTAAACCGATATACTGTCTTTCCTGTCCTCGACCCGCGCTCCACCAATTGTGAGGGTGGGGATTTTTAGGAAGGCGTAATGAATGAATCCAACAACACGCAGTTCAAGTTCAACTATAATTGTTCTTTATTAAAATGATATATATGTTCAAGTTTCTACCTAGCTGATCTACACTGTACTATTTACTTCTACTACTGACCGTTCATATACTACTAACTACACACTCCCGTGACCACTCCTAACACTATCCAACTGTTCCGTAGCTCTGCAAATTAAAACCGTCTCTAACCGCTTCCTAACACCTTCTCTCCTCGCTATCTACCTATCCACTGCCTATCGCTCTACTGACCCACGCCTCAGTGGTCAGCTGACCGTCCCACGTGACCGGTCAGCCCTGTGCGCCCATTGGCCTCTCTAACCAACCAACTAGGCCTATAGTCTGTTTCTGCTAACCTATATCTGCTAAACATGTCTGACGTAATCTTGCGTCATCAAAGGGGGGGGGCACACAATTTAGGAAGGAACTGTGTTATAGTTGAATTTATAGTTAAGCATTTAAAAACACTACTGAAATTATCGACTGACATGTTAACAAGAGCTGATATTCTATTATCTTCTCGTGTATTCTCCACCCAATGTAACTTGGCACAAAATAAATATTTTGCCACTGTGTAGAGTTCTCTCTCTAATGACATGTCAAGTCCTGAATATATGCTGGTATGTTATATTATATTACACTACGGTACAAGTCAATGGCAATTTTAGATGTAACAAACTATTAAAGAATAACCGTAAAATAACAGAACATCATATACATTAAATATTGTGCGATAGGCAAGCAAAACATATTTACTACTTTACCATTGATCCAAGTTAATTTTGCAATGATCATCAAGCTCAGAAGAACGATCATTTTGACCTTTTTTTAAACAAATAACTTCTAGTTAAATAAAAGAAAATATTCCGCAATGCTTGCTGCAATTTATTACACAAGCAAAGATGAAGCAGTCAGTGCCGTTTAAATAGTCTGAGTGTAGAGGATGTGACCTCAATTACTTAACATTGCGGATGTTGTCGCAGGACTTGACCGTTTCGTAGAAATTTATCGCCATGGGTTTCAGGACACTTCCTTTTTTGAGAATGAGCAATATTCAGATAAGTTAAATTTCCAAAACATTTTTACACTCGGCCGCAAGTGTGGCAGAACGAATTAATTAACTAACAAACACATTTTACTTACTGTAACACAAAAATAAATAAAATGTCATAGCATATATATATATATATATATATATATATATATATATATATATATATATATATATATATATATATAAATGGCCTAACCGTAAAATTAAGTAAAGGCTCTTGATTATGCCATTTAATGTTTAGTTTGTATTGGCAACATACTGTACTAATTGAGAGTATTTGTCGTTTTTTTTTCCTTAATAAAATATGCTTATTGTGAGTATTGCGCGATGAATGCAGAATAATGAAGTAGTCTAATCTGCAGAGACTTTAGGGACATAAATTACGTGCAAGAGAGAGGTTAGTATTAGAGTACTTAAGGTTTAGTATAATTTTATTTAATAAAGTATCATGTACTATTATTCATCATAATTTTTTTCCCGTTCTTGGCACTAGGTATTACTTTCTAGTATAAGTTAAAGAAAGATACATTCATAGAGCTACATAACACTTGGAATGCATTTTCATCAGCATACAGAAAATAGACATGACAAACAAATGCATATACACCTCACACGATGTTTTACAAACATAAAATATGTTTTTATATTAGTTTGAAATATACATTTGTACATGCCGTTAAATTTTGATTGAAATTAAAAATAAATAATATCGATTAGTTCAAAATGTAATATATGTTTTAAACACTGTTGCTTATCGCCAAGTAGGCGTATTATTTCAGATAACATAATGCATATGGTCAGATCAGGCTTGATGGCTACAGGACATTACCTCCCCCCAAATATTACCCCCTCGGACATTCTCCTTTACTCCCGGAGCAATTACCCCCATGTCAATTACCCCCCTGTCAATTACCCCCCTGTCAATTACCCCCCCCCCTCCCCGGGGAATTGCCCCACCCGCATCAAGTTAGAATCCTAGCTAGAATTATATACCTATAAACTACCTTAATCCTAAACATTAAACAAAAGACCAAACCAAAGCATCCACCTTAGCCTAAAACGTAATACAAATCCAAAACTAGCCTTAGCCCTAGCCCTAGCCCTAGCCCTAGCCCTAGCCCTAGCCCTAGCCCTAGCCCTAGCCCTAGCCCTAGCCCTAGCCCTAGCCCTAGCCCTAGCCCTAGCCCTAGCCCTAGCCCTAGCCCTAGCCCTAGCCCTAGCCCTAGCCCTAGCCCTAGCCCTAGCCCTAGCCCTAGCCCTAGCCCTAGCCCTAGCCCTAGCCCTAGCCCTAGCCCTAGCCCTAGCCCTAGCCCTAGCCCTAGCCCTAGCCCTAGCCCTAGCCCTAGCCCTAGCCCTAGCCCTAGCCCTAGCCCTAGCCCTAGCCCTAGCCCTAGCCCTAGCCCTAGCCCTAGCCCTAGCCCTAGCCCTAGCCCTAGCCCTAGCCCTAGCCCTAGCCCTAGCCCTAGCCCTAGCCCTAGCCCTAGCCCTAGCCCTAGCCCTAGCCCTAGCCCTAGCCCTAGCCCTAGCCCTAACGCTAATTCTAACCCTTACCCTAACTCTAACCTTAACTCTCTCAGGGAGGTAATGTCGGAGGGGAATGTCCGGGGGGGGGGGGGGGGTAATTGATGTTTAACATCTGTAAGTTGAAGCAATGTTTATAGTTTAAACACGCACATCAAATAATATTTACTACATGAATTTTTAAAACTCAACAAGATCCGTCAGTCATGTTCTAGCACACAGGCTCAATTACTTTGTTAAAACAACATTCGTATATCCTGGATGTTATACATTACAAAACATCACGTTCTGAACAACAATTTTATCATAGTCCCTGCTTTACCTAGATAACTGTTGAACTCTAGGACAAGTACTTGTTTTCAATGTACATGTGATCTCAATATTGTGTTCACGTTGTGGCAGTAAAACAAGCAAACGACCTCTACTCCGTAAAACTGCTCACCCTCCCACCCGGGAAGACTAATGGGAAAGGCCCATCACTGAGGCGTTAAAAGAGCCGGATAACCGATTCATTCGGCTAGTCCTTATTGTTATTTTTACTTTATTGTTCTACCTTACACGCATAACGTTAGGCATCTTATTTATCTAAGCGATATTTAGTAGGCCATGCATTCTATTTAAAGCGTCCTATGTCGGGGACCAGCACAATGCTCTTGTACACGCTGGGGATCTAACAAGGTCAGAAGTAACAATACTTCTACTTTAATCTGTAATGAATTGTGAATATGTATTATAACACTGTGTATCCTTGTACGTAAAAAACTTAAAACGTGGGAACATGTAACCATCAGTTTTCGTGCCTGGTACAATATCAGCAAAGCTGGTGTTTTTTTAAGCTTTTCGTTTTAACAATGCTTGAGCATAGTTACATTTTCAAGGGTTTTAAGTGCCTTTAGCGAGATACAGGATTTACAAGTCACTTGTCTACATAATGATAGACACACGAAAACCCCACTTCACACACTTTGCAGCTCCTATTCTACAAAAGCAAATATATTATGGCCAGTTTCTCTGAAACAAATTTTAATAATATCCTGGCTGTTTTTCTCGAAAAGATTTTGCTATTTTGAGTGGTTGAGTGGATACGTAGAAAGTGCTGACTATTTTTGTTTAATCATTTTATCTAAATTAATCATGTCCTGATTATTTTCAATTAACTAAACAATAAAGAATATATTTTCTTAAAAAATGGCTTAATAATAAGTCTTATTCTATTGGCAGATAGAACAGTATACAATTTATGTGGGTTGTTTTTTTTAACATTGCTTTTAAAAATGCACTATATTTTATTCAATTAAATTATATATTTTCTTTTTTAAAGCTGCATTTTTTTTTAAAGTATTTGAACCGACTTTTTTTTTAAATGTTTTAAATCATAGCTTATATTATAAGCCAAGTTTGATTTAGTTTGTAGTAGAGAAATGCGAACTGGCTTTAGAGTTAACCCGACTAATGTTTTTCTACAAGAGCAATCATCACCCTTATGTCCACACGGTACTCAAGTTATCGTGTTTACACACAAACACAAACACACACACGCACACACGCAAGCACGCACTCACGCACGCTCGCACGAAGGTCTTAACAAAAAACACAAGTATCAAATAGTCAGAGTCTTATTTCAAAACATAACTCAACATTTCTTTAAAAGCTATTCAGTATCACTCAGTAGCGTAGCGAGGGGGGACGGGGGGGGGGGGCGGGGGAACATATGTCCGCGGGCGCCGACCTTAGGGGGCGCCAAAATGGGTTGGAAAAATACATTGAAAGGTTGAGGGGGGTGCAAATCGAAATCTTGAGGGGGGGGGGGGGGTGCAAATCTAAATCTTGAGGGGGGGGGGGGGTGCAAATCTAAATCTTGAGGGGGGGTGCAAATCGAAAAGTTTGTCCCCGGGCGCCGGGAAGGGTCGCTACGCCTCTGGTATCACTATATTCTTATCGCGATATGCTATATATTATATGCTAAAAATATAGCAAGGTCAACAATTTATTCTAACAGTCTTCTGACTAAAAAAGTCATGTATGCATGGTTCTCAGTTTCCACAAAGATTTTCAAACGTGTGCTGGATTTCTTAAACTGAAAACTATTTGTTTCAAATTGTCGCTTCTTAGCGAAGTATCTAATGGTTATGAATTTATATTTATATTTTCTTGCATTTTGTATTTATATTTTCTTTCATTAGCACAAGGGATTATTAGGAATAGTGTATTTTCGTATAAGCAGTTGCGTAGCGAGGTCGGGTGTAATCCAGTGAGGCACCTTATTGTGTCACCACCCCCCCCCTCTTCGAAAGAAACAATTATATATACATATACATATACATATTTATATATACATATATATATATATATATATATATATATATATATATATATATATATATATGTGTATGTGTATAACCGTATAAGTAAGTATCTTGTAAGTATGTGTATAAGCGTGTGTATATGTATTAAAATATATCTTTTTTCTTGATGTATTTAATTTTTTAAGCTACGTACTTTTGACTAAACTTCGTAAAGAAAATGAGTAACATAGCGACAAAAACATGTTTACAACGTTTCAATCCGCAATAAATTCTTTATATTTTATGGATCTATACTAAACTTGTTATCAAATTATTCTAATGTATTATAATCCATAGCATAATGTATCCAGTTCTATTCATCTGTTGCTTACGTTTTATTCCTTATGGTTTCCATTATATATTCTCGTTTTTCAATTTTTTTCAACTTAATTTATCTACAATGGATTAATACATTTCAAAAATTGTGTTATTTTGTAACACGCACTTTTAAATAGTAATTTAAAAACAAAATGTTTTCATAATGAAAACTTTTTATGACAATGACACAAATCAGTGAAAAAGATATACATTTATTTTAGCCATATATAACACAACTTTTAACATGAATAGAAAAGCAACCAATAAACATATCGCAAATCATGGATAACAAATCATTAAAAAAATAAAAACATGGAAACAAGGCTAAATTATTTATGAACAATCAAATGTACAAATATCGTTCCATTGGTGACACATTTAAACACACATATACACATACAAATACACACACTTACACACACATATACACACACACGTGCAAATACACACAATCACACACACATATATACACACACATACAAATACACACACTTACACGCGCGTGGGCTGTATTATAATATTTTCCTTATCGAATGATATGTATATGTGTACATGTTCTATGTGGTTTCATCCCAATCCACTTCAGCGGACAGTGCATTTGGAGTCACCCGCTCCCTAACTTTTTGTCGAATGGCGTTAACTTTGTGCAAACAATATATTTTCTACAATGAAAAAACATTTGGGGGCCTAAATCTAACAGCTACTCATTCAATTGCAAAATCATTGGTTTTGTAGTAAATTATAAAACTTGGTGTCACCAAGTGCACATACAATACTAACGATGTTTATCTATAGTCGGCTATTAACACAGTTGATGTAGCAATGTTTTCTCTATCATTTGCAGGATTACGTCATAGTGTCACCCCAACTCCCCCAGTTTCTCGAGATTTGTCAACCCTTCTTTAAAGGACTATTTAACTCATGTAGTAATTAATTTAATTAATTGGAATTATCATTTATATTATCTTTATACATTTTGCTATTTTTTGCCTTGGTGTCACCACCCCCCTAAATGGTGTCAACCGGTGCGTATGTTTGTACTAGTGTATTTTCTTGTGTTTGTATTAGTGTGTGTTAGTAATTGGTGTGTATGTGTACTATTTATGCAGTATGTAATATATATATATATATATATATATATATATATATATATATATATATATATTGCACCAAACATCTCCGCACGAAATAATATATTTTTCTCTGATTTGAGACTACGCTAATATATACGCTGAATACACAAAAAAACAATCGTATTGTAAGTTCCAGTAATCGTTCTTAACTAGTTTCCACTTAAACAATTTCTTGAGCTTAGATATATGAGTACACACTTGCGACAACTTAGACGGTAACATTCACACTCTGGTTCTAATATCTTCAGCTTTCGCTATGCCCAACTACTTTAAATCATGTATTATAAATTAATATTTTAATGTCTGAAGCATTAACGTTACTATTATCGTTTATATAAAGTTGTTGGGTTTTTTTCATCAGTGGCGCAGCTACAGGGACGGCGGTGTACAACAAATATGTTGTTTTTAGGTAGCATAGAATTAGAGGCGAAATTTTCTGTATTGTGTGACAAAATGAAGGAATAAGGTGTGCCTTTTCTGTCAAAACTTTGTGTTAAATACTTCATATTTTACTATTATTATCATAATCTGTTTTACTGGTACTTTTTAAAATATTTAATTATTCAAATATTATATAAGGTTACACCATATGACATTAGTTGACACACAAAGATTAAGACGGTAATTTACAAGTTGTAACATTATGTCAGTACTTCATTAGGTGAGAGAAGGTCACTTTTGGTTTAGAAGTTTAGTGCTCTACCGCTAGTCTACGCGTTCCCTTAAGCATCGCCTCGTCCGTTGCCTAAATTAGCTCAATAGTTGAAAACAAAAGAAAGAAGCTAAAAAAAATAGATATGCACATCTTGTACCAGGCACGAAAAGATAAGTGTTGGAAATATTTTCTTTTAACATCGTGACCTCTTTACGTATACGGATGTAAGATATAAAAATACACACTCACTTGTTTCTAAATTGCTCTTTCAGCAGAAATGTATTAACATCGTTATTGGGGTAAAGAGATATTGAAAGGCCAATAAAGAAAAAGAAATCTTTTAAACTGGTAGTTCTACAACACTAAAAACAAAGAATAGCAACGGAAACTATTGAAGTCAAATTACACAACTCTTTTATTTTTTATTTTAGTTGTTCAAATTTTAGGCAGTTAAATTAAACTGATTAGTGTAGGCCATGTCATTAAGTAAAACTGTTCACTCACATTGTGAAAACAAAACTGTACGATGCAACAAATGTGAGTAGCCAATAACATTATTTACACTAGTTAATTTTTTTCGTGCTTTTTAAGCAGAAGCTAATGTATTGCTCTTTTGTGAAGCTGTTAATAGTGAAAAATTACAGTATATATTTATTTCTCTCTCTCTCTCTCTCTAACTTTCTCTCTCTCTCTCTCTATCTTATAATTTTTTAAAGCGGATGAATACCAAATATTACAACCTGAGTGAAATATAATGGCTGTTACACTATGAACTTAAACTGGAGCACATTGTCCACGTGGTATTGACGTCACATGTAACCTACATTTAAAACAGCAAGTACTTGACCTTGCGTCAAGCAGTTATCTAAGTAAAGCACGACTTATAATAAGAATTCTTGTTCACTAAGTATTGAAATGTATATTGTCAATGTTATAAGAAGGCTAAAATTGTTATTTTTGTCTGATGTTTAACGTACAGTTAACACACATTAATGCTAAAACTGTTATTTTTGTCTGATGTTTAACGTACAGTTAACACACATTAATGCTAAACAGTACCTTACACGATACATCATTTTTCAACTGACTAATTTGGTAAGAGCTTCATCAATTTAGAAATGCATTAAAATGTTCTTCATTACAAACGTTACGGCAAAAATATGTTGGTTAAAGCTTATTATCCTATGGTTTAAAACACATGTTTAGACTAACGCAACACACTCACGCATGTTTAAATTTTCTTTAGACTTATAAGTCAGGTAGAATTATTAGAATCCCATAGTACCAGTCTATTGCTTCGTGTTTCTTCGGTTGTTCAAGAACTAATAAACCGTAACAAAACGAAAGTACTTTTTTGCGAAATAACATCAGATAGTAATTTTGTAATTCATACTGAAACTAAAATGTATAATAGACAAAAAAAAGAGTTACTGGAGTTAGTAGAGAGTTAGAGATAGTTGATTATCCGCTAAAAGATTATCCGGAAAAGATATGTTATGAAAGGAAGTTGAGACTAGACAAATAGCACCCTGACCGGGCGCCGGTGGACGTGCTTGTTTCGATTTAATGAACGGCTAATGTAATCCATCGAATCTATTGTCTACTGCATTGTTTAAATCGAAATGCATAACTATATTCATATCTTATAATTTCCGAATATATATATATATATATATATATATATATATATATATATATATATATATATATATATATATATATTACTATCGCAGGGGCGGAACTAGAAATAAAGGGCCACCCCGCAAAAAAAATGTTTAGGCCCCCCCCATATTTATATATATAGGCATATACAGTGGCGTAGGCAGGGGGGGTATATATATAAAAAGTATGAGGGGGTGCAAATCGAAAGTTTGATGGGGGGGGGGTGCAAATCGAAAGTTTGTCCCCGGGTAAAAATTGGAGCCCCCCCCCCCCCCCTTGAGACGATCCTGGCTACGCCGCTGGGCATATATATATATATATATATATATATATATATATATATATATATATATATATATATATATATATATATATATATATATATATATATATATATATATACAAACACAAAATATGAACATAGGATATTCATTGCTGGCCTGTTCGGGTTTTGAATAAGAATGTTTGTTTTTTTCAATTAAAACAAATTACAACATTATGTCGTGTTTGTAAGTGCATTCGTGTGTTTTGTAAAAATCATTTTATTTTAACTCTGCTGTAAGACCTCTTAACCTCTAGTCGGTCAAAAGACTATAAACCACGAAAGTTTTGTATAAGTAATGGTGTCTCGTGTTGTTTATTTTTATGTTTTTTTTGTATTAGTATTATTAATTTTACATACATTTCCATTGTATACAATGTCCTTCTTTAGTAAGTACTTTATAAAAAAATAATAATTAAGAGAAGTAATTGCTTTTTAATTGACTATTTAAAAAAGGGAAATAAGTCATGGAAGTGGTTTGAACGTTTGTTTATCTTTGATAAGTTAGATTGTAGGAGAAAGAGGACTCGGCTATCACAGTGGTTTAAAAACTAAGGAAAAAGGATATACAAGAGCGTGGGGTGGTGTCTATAGAATAAAGATAATCCAATCGCAGCTACGGTAATCTTTTTTTTTGCAAAAATGCAAGAACATTTTTTTTACTATATTTTTTTTTATTATGGTCGGCTGTGGGCCCCTAAATGGCGTGCCCCCCCCCCCCCCCCCCCCCCACATTGCGGGTTCTGGCGGCACTGTAGTTCCGCCCCTGTACTATCGTAGTAATTGCGATTCTTTGTTAGTAAAGAAAGCCTTCAGTTTATTTCATAGACGCAATATGGAAGCTTGGTTTAATACAGTAACGCCGAGGTTGAGAGTAAAATACATACTACCCAACCGTCAAGATTATACAATCATGGCTGCATAATAAGTTTAATGTTTAGCAGTAAAATGAAGCAATAGTTTTTCATGAGATGAAACTTTTTCAAGTGTAAAAAAGAATATAAACAACATTATTAGAAATTGAAAGAGGGCAATATATTTTTACGATATTTTGTGGACAAATGTCATAAAATGTGTGATAGTTATAAAGCCTTTATATGCAGGATAAATTAAAAACAAAGTTACATTTCAACAAAACATGTTGGTTAAACATTGATCAACCCTTTTAGGACCATAAGGATTATTTGCATAATTTTAATTATCTATGCACACATTTGGTAGTAAAATGACACGTAGATTTCAAGAATGTTAATGTTTTATTGGTATCTTTAATAGTTTTTGAGATACAGCATGCTAAAAATTGCGTATACATAAATAGAAAAATTGTGTAGTTGATATCTTCTACTTTGTAAACATTTATTTATTTAGCTTTTATTAAAACTATTTGCAACCCCCAAGAAAAGTTTTCTATTGTTTGTATTATTATGTTATTCAATTATTTGTAGTACTTAACTTTGTTTGGCTTAAATGTTTAGAAGATAGGTAATCAATACATATGACAGAGTGGTCTAGCGGTAGAGAGCTGGATTGCTAACCAGAAAGTCTCGAGTTCGCATCCGGGTTCAAGTTAGTAGACTGTTCCTGAGTCCACCCAGCTCTGATGGGCTGGGCATAGTGCTGGCCACACTATCTCTTCATATGCCGAGGTCACTTCACTTACCCCATAGACCGTCAGGTTTGAAAAGGATAATTTACTTTTTACTTTAATCAATACATATC